>NW_009186946.1:173005-181827 GCF_000690835.1 Fulmarus glacialis | reverse complement strand
TGCCCCCGGTGAGGGACCTCCCGCGGGAGCGCTGGGGGGGCATCGCTGGCACGTCGCGCTCCCGCGAAGCGGCTCCCACTGCCGCGTTATTTCAGGCTGTACCGGGGCTTCGGAGTGGCTTAGCTCAATAAGTGTTTTCACTCTTTTCCTTGAAATAGCATGCCTGGAAATTAGCAGAGTCCACAAGCGTTTCCTGTGGCACCAGTGACATGTTAGCGGTACCTGTCGCCTAGATTTGGGCAGTTCAACCCTCTCAATCATTGTATCCCATTATTTTCCTTAAACTGAAGGTGAATCCAGCGGCAATTCGTCCTGTTCCAGCTCCGCAGGCACTCACTCGCACATATGGTTGATTCATGGGCGGTGGAAGGAGCAAACACCTTTAAATGTCCTGTCGGTGCAAGGAAACGAAGAGTGTACTTGCAGAACTGGAGCCCAAACCTTCTCCCTTTTTTAACTTGGAAATCACGCTACTGTTTCCAAGTATTTTAGCTGCTTAAGTAGATAATTGAAAATGTATCTTCAGTGGTCTTTTCAATGTCATTTCGATAGCAGTCTGTTGCTCATGTATGTTACTGTATAGTTAGGCTCCAAACAGACAAATAGGTGAAGACTTTTCAAGTAGTGAAGTGGAAGAAATATATTATTTTAAATGGTATATGGTTCTAAAATCTTGACACTTAACAAAGGGTTTCAGGAATTACCTAATTACTTCTAAGTAAGTAACTTCTTAAAAATTGTAATTCCCCTTTAAACCTCATTTAAACTGATGAATGAAAAGTGTTTGACACTTAATTTTGAAATTAGCTTTCAGTGTTATTTTTGCTTAACTGTCTCTCTTCCACTAATGCATGATTTTTTTATAGTTGCAGCTCTGGTGTTGTGCTAAGTAATAGCTCAGGTGCAGCAGGCATATTGGTCACATGCTAGTAAAGTTAAATACAGGCATCCTGTTTGTGTATTTAGTACCTTTTGTGATACCACAATTGAAAGCAGTAGCTTTCAGTGTGTTTTGAACTTTCTGTGTATGGTCGCTGTCAGATATTTCTGTAAGAGCTTTGAAATCCGCTGTCTTGGTCAGTATTCCAATGGTCATGTTTAATATAGAAAAGATGGAAGGGATCTTGTTTCTTGGTGTGAAAAGCAACCCAAAACACTACACTGGCCCTTAAAGTTGAAAAATGTAGTTTGTCTTTGCCTGAAGACCTGAGGGAGAAACTGTGACTAAGTCTAAGGAGAAATTGTGACTCCCCCAAGAAACTTCCACAGAACAGAATTTCACCCACAGCGTTTAAGCTCTGACTCACTTAGTCAGTAGTGACTGTGCTGAAAGTCCTGTTGACTCTGAGTGTTTATGGGATGAAGGTCTAAGCATTAAGCCTTCTTAACTGCTAAGCTCTACTGCTTAGTTATATGTCGAGGTTTCCCCATCTCTAATGCGTTTATTAGGTTTGCCATCCTTTTCTTTAGTTTTGAGTAGTCTCAAAGTTGTCCTTTGAGTAGTGATTTCATCAACTGTCATTCTGAGTGAAACACCATCCTAGTGAAGGAATTCTGCCAGCTCTGAGAGCTGTCCAACACCACAGCTTGGTTAGCGAGTGGGCTGTCTTTGTTCACTTATTGAATGCTCCTTAGTTACTTGGTCAGTTGCTCTTTGCAGCTGGCGCAGACCATGATGGATTGTTTCTTCTGTATGTTTATACCAGAGGCTGTTAAATCATCTAGGAGGAAAATAGCTGAGGGCAGATTTTGAAGGAGCATCTTGAGTATGTATGTTTGTGTATTAGCAAGTTGGATAGAGACCGTGTAGTCTTGTGATCTGCAGTTGGCAGTCACTGGCAAAGGTGCTTCATGGAGAGGATGTATATGACCTTACTTAAAAATACATTTTTGATGGATGTGGAGAAATCCTCCCTGGGGACTGCCAGGGAGGATGAAGTGGGGGTTAATGAGGTATCGTGGCTGAGAAAGAAAGATTTTCTGGTGAATGAAGATTCATCAGCTGAGGGAGCTGTTCATCAAAGAAGACAGTACCCTGCTAAAGAACTAAAATGTCCTTACAAATAGTTTTGGATGAGTAGTAGAGACCCATTCAGTTAATAGTTAAATAGTACTTTTGTTGATGCAGGAGCTGTGTTTGAATTGTCAAATGATTCCATGCTCTGATGCAGAGAAGCATTAATTACTAAACAAGGATTATGACAGAAAGACTTGCTGCTCTGAAGTCCAGCACATTACTTAATTAAGGGATCAGGGTATTCTTTTTAGGTGAAAAGTACATACTACATGTTTTTGTCTTTAATGTATTAGCAAATGTTTAATGAGATATAACTACAGATAAGAAAAATGAGGTAAGAAGACACTGACTGTTATGAGATAGCATGTCTGTTTTTCATCAGCAGACCTTTACAGAGGCAAGAAAAGGCAAGTGGGATGTTTTCAATGTAAAGCTGGCCAAATTTAGAGTCTTGTAATCTTCTTAAATTATGATTTTGGCAGAGTGCAGTTCTCAAAATCATTGCATAACCTTTAAAAGCCTCTGACCCTGGGGCAATTTAAATTCCATTGGCAAAAGCTTCTAGGAGCAGAAAGACCTGGTTCTGCCCTTGTACAGCTGGCCCCTCTAACTTCTATGTTTCTCCATCTAGTTCCCTCCAGGATCTAGTTCAGTAGAGGTTTTACGAGTTTCCATAGAGAAGTCTGCATAAAACACAGAAGCTCTCTCTGATCATTTTTTTCAAAGCAGGAAAGAGAAAAGGGATGGTGTGTTCTGTTGTACTTGTACGAGAACTTAAGATGCTAACTCAGTGGCAAAATCCTTCATTTAGTGGCTTGAATTGTCATCATGTTTCCCTCTCCTTGTCAAGTTACTTCGTATGCAACTGTACATTCTCATAAAGTCCTGAGCAAAACCAGCAACTTAAGCAGTTGAGCTTCCTTTGGGCATCTTCCCATGCTCCTGTTAAATCTCACCTACTGGGTTGGAAAAGAGCTCAAGATTCACTGATCCAGAGAGATCAAGAGTATTAATATGACTTGCAACCACCCTGATTAGGAAATTCATATAGGAGAGGAATATGTGGGCTATTATCCCTTGTGCCAGATTTATCCGTTTCATTTGACTGTGGAGCTAGGGATCCCATGCCAGGAGCTAGACATTCTGTTCAAAATAGATTTTATAAAGCCAAAAAGTAGGTAATATAGTTGAGATTACAGTTTGAGAGTTACTGGTTTCTCAGTCCTGTTCTTGGCCAGTTAGACTGTGCTTTCCTTCAGAGTGCAAGCATATTGGACCTTCTTCAGCTCTACTGTCTGTGGCCCTATCCAGCTTTTTGTTTGAATACAAAGAGATGTCCTCTATACCGCGTATTATAGTGTGTGTGCAGTCTCGTATTTGCAGTGAATTCAAGGCACCACTGGAGTTGAAATTCTTTCTTGAAGCTGTAAGTGTAAAATAGTGTAAAATGAAATGTAAACATCTGAAATGATCTAAACTTGTAGCTGTCATCATTCAGGTGAAAAAGAAAATTGCTTTTAGTTTCCTTATGTAGAAGCTTGAAAAGACAAGTTTTAGGTCATTGACAGGCCAGGTATTCTAAGGACAGGATTGCAATCTATGCATTTCTGAATTTACTGTCTTAATGGGTGTATTTTGTTCAAGAAAAGGTATTCAGAGATTCATAAACTCTTGCTGATTTTTTAGTTAAATTATTTTAAAGGTAAAATTCTCATGAAATTGAAGATTAGGTCAAGTGTTTCTATTGTAGGCTGACATTTCAAAGCAAAACATTTTTATCAGTATTGTCTATAAACCCCCAAAATGGCAAGAGGGTCATAAATTGATCATCTTCATCAATGGAGTCTTCACAGGCATGGGGCTCTGCGAGCACATGTTCCCTCAAGAGAATAAGGAAGAATCTCTTGGGAAAAGCCCAAATTCTATGGAGTCAGTGTAGCTGTAGCTGGTTTTGCTCACAATTAACTTGATCTATAGATTAACCTATGTTGCTGGTTCTGTTCCCAGTGAAGGAGAAGTAGTTGCACATGGTATCAGTGATTATTTTAAAAGTAGCTTCTATTGCTCCTACTTCTGATGTTCTGCCCTCTGTTAGAAGTTGAATGTGGACTGGGCATTCTTCCAGCCATGTGATTGCAGCAGGTTACTGTAGATTTTATGGTTGAAGTAAAATGGACTCAATACCACAGGGACAGTTTCTACAAATGCTTATACAATTGATGAGATTAGTTAAGCGTACGTGTATGTGGGTTTGCAGAATATCAATCCTTAGATGTTTGAATTATACAGTTATTTCAAAACTGAGCCTGTGCCATGTATCAAATGGTAAACAGTGCCTAGATATTCAAGCTGGACATCACTTTCCATGATAGCACCTGTGGAGTTTCATCTAATATGAAGATGTGAAAAATTGTGTCTTCTTAAACATCCTCTGTTTGGCAAACCCCCACTGTCTTAAGTAGTCATTAAAAAATATGCCATGATTCTAAATGCAATTGATTCAAATTTAATTGAAATCAGCTCTATTAGGTATGTCTGTGAGCTAATTTCATCAGTCCTTTAAAGCAGTTTTCCTATATTTGAGTACCTGGGGATCTGGAGGTTTTTCAAAGCTGTTAATCAAATTATATCATTTTAAAGTGACTAATTTAAGACGGGGCTGTGGGAAGTTGAGCCAAACTAAGTCGTCAGAAACTGAATTGGACTATTTCTCTAACAGGTCCCAATTCCTGTGGATTTGAATATGTTCTAGTTAGCACAGAACAGAAAATGGTCCCTGATTCATGACCTAAGACAAGAGAAAATCAACAGAGACAAGCAAAAGGGGAAATAATAGAATACAGTGACACAAAACTAATAATACCAATCATCACGTTGCCTCGTATTCCAGCCTAACTGTTGCTATGCCTTCTGGGGATACTACAAAATGAAGACTTTGAAGGAAGGCCTTATAGTAGAAGAACGAGTTAGTTTCGTGAATATTTACGTTTTGAAGAGTTGCCTTAGAGAAGTAACAGAAATGCTTGTTGGTAATAGGCCTGTCATTGCAGTCTAATTACCAATTGATGTCTTAATAGTAAGATGTGATGATAGCCATGAAAAGTCATCAAAGCAAGGCAGTCTTATGTGAAATGGTAGAGAAAAACAAAATGCAGAGATGGAGTGACAGAAAGTATGGGCAAAATGTCCTTCTCAATTCCCAAAATTTCCATGGAGATCAAGGCAAGATGATGTCTGTTAAGTTGAGGCAGGTGGCCAGGTTCTGAAGTAGCTGAGATCTCAGATATGATGGAAGAGGAATCAATGAGATTTAAGCAAATCATGGATGGGTCTTCTAGGCTGTAGGCATGAGTGACAGGCATCACTGCTGGTGTCAGCACTGATATAGAAAAAAGGTATCAAGAAAGTTTTCTGAAGATGATTAAGATATTTCTTGATGTTTAGTTTGAGGTACTGGTTAGATGTCCATGAGATGGTGTGAGAAAAGAAGAGATCAGGATAAAAGTGAAGAGTCTACAAGAATGAGCCTAGATATGGTAGCCAGATTTATGCTTCTGATGAGGTTACTTGGAATTCACAGAAACAAAGAAAACTGAGGTTTGGAAGCAGGGCTAACTTTAAAGCTAGATCAGGTTGCTCAGGGTGCTCCAGGATTGCTCCAAGGATGGAATTTCCACCACTTCTCTGTGCAGTGTGTTCCAACGCAGAACTTTTCTCCTCATCAGGGATGCTTTTCTTATTTCCAACCTGAATTTCCCTTCCTGCAGCTTTTGACCATTGTCCTATTGTTGTGCACCTCTGTGAAGAATCTGGCTTCATTTGCTCTGTAATTCTTCTTCCCTCCCACTCCACAGGTGGTAGAAGACTGCAATTAGCCTTTGCTTCTCCAGGCTAAGCAAAGACAGTTCCTTTAGCCTCTGCTGATACGCCATATTCTCCAGCTCCTCAGTCATCTTAATTGATGTGTGCTGCGCTGTCTGCAGTTTGACCACATCTCTTGTGTATTGTGCTGCGTAGTGGAATCACCAATTTCTTTGACTTGTTGGGTATGCTCTTGCTAATGTAGGGCAGTATGTAATTAACCTTTTGCTGCAAGGGTGCTACTGACTCATGCTCAACTTGTTGTCTACAGGAATCCACAGGTTCTTTTCTGCAGAGCTGCAACCTGTCTAGCCAGTCCTCAGCCTGCAATGACATCTTCTGCCCCAAGTACAGGACATTGTGTTTGTCTTTGGTGAACTTCCTGAGGCCCATTTCTCCAGTCTTTCTGAATGGTAGCCCTGCCCTGCAGTTTTTCAGCCATTCCCCCCAGTTTGGTGTCATATGTGATCTTGCTGCGGGTGCTTATGTCCCATCATTACAGTCATCTATGAAATTTTTAAGCAGCAGCAGCCCCAGTATTGACCCATGAGGAACATCACGCATAACTGACTGTTGCTAGTCTTTGAACGACTGATGACTGTTGTTTAAGCCCAACAGTCCAGACAATATTTCTTCCATCAAGCAGCCTTGCAGTCCAGTCAAGGCATACTTTCCCTGTTTGGCTACCAGGATACTAGGGGAGGCTGTTTTGAAAGCTTTACTGAAATCAAGGTAAATAAGATCCACTGGTATTAAGGGGTAGAGAAAGAAAGATGCTGAAAACCAGGACTTAAACTTTCACAGGAAGCTGGAGGCTTCAGGCTAGCAAAAGGAGCAATTTTAGATTAGTGTAAGTGATGTACTGGGGAAGACCGACTCATAGAAACTATGAGAAGAAAAGACTCCAAGATGATTACTATGGCTGATGATGGTGTTTTAGGCTCTTTGTTGTTTCCTAGATTTGACATTTAGCACTTCTTAAAAAAGCAATGTGCTCTTTTCCTGACTTATCTCAGTTTGCACTAAGCATTTTCTTCTAAGTTGTGCTACTTCTCTAACTATGTAATTGCTACAGGCATCTGTGGAAACTGTCCCAGACCGAAGTTCTCTCAACGAACCTGATTTATTAAATGTGGGACTTCCAAAATAGTGCTGCAGATTAAAGAGCATGGCCATTGCTGGCTACGAAGGAGCTTAAAGTCAGAAAGACTTTAAAATGATTAATCAAGTGTTATTGGCCTAGAGAGGATTCTTTGCTAAGCATTGAGACCTCTTAGAGTCTAGATACAGCTTGGGCACATTTTCTGTATGTGCACTTCAGAGTTACAGTAGTTCCATAGTTAGTTAGCCTTGTTTCTGGCTACTTAGTTGCCACATGCCTTTGTGTTTATTCTGCATAACTTTTTCCTTTGCCATAAAGGAGAAATTATTTTACGTAATCGGCAAAGAAATCTCGGCACTGCTGAATTGTGCTGCCCTTGGATTAGGAGTGTTTAGAGCGATGAGAGCGATTGGAGTAGATGGATGCCTGCAACACTACTTACTGTCCAGCATTTGATACTCGCTAACTATTTGTAAAAAGTAACTGACTGAAACTGTAGTGTTTTCTGTAGATTGTAGATTATGCTTTATAGTGCTGTCTTGGTAGTACAGCAAATAGAATACAGTGGTTTTTCCTGTAAAGACTTCATCGATTTGTATTTATAATCTAGTTTGTTCTAGTTTTCAGTATTTGCTTTTAAACTATAGTGCAAGTGATTACATCGCTCAAAGAATTGGCAATGATTTATTATTGAGACTTTTACTTTTAGGTTAGTGGTTTGTATCTGGGTGCAGGATCAGAAGAGTCCAGTTACTATCCGTGAGGGGCTGCATGAAATAAAGTGGCAGCCTCAGTCCATTTCTAGAGAACAGGTGCTAAATCCCAGGGCTGCAACCAAAGTTGCACATAAGGAGTCTGTAAAATATATATAAAATTTGATTTTGCATTTCCAGTTTAGTATTTAGGCATGTAACAAAACAGAGACAAGCCTGCATATTCTAAGTCTCTGTTTGAGATCCTCTCAGACTGAAACTCAGACCTTAGCTTTCAGGGATGTTGCTCAAGTTTGATTATTAATATACTTTTTGAAACATTCACATTTTCCTAATTAAAATAATTTTCTTTGCTATGTAAAAAATCACTCAGGAATGATATTTGTGGCCCAATGTGAGCTATAATCTACAGTTTAAATTATGTGGAATAGGAATCACATTTCTGCCCTTTTTAAGTTTAACTATTTAAGTTGTCTGAATCAGTGCAAACAGATTACATGCTAGCTTTTGCTACATCATTGTTACGCATTACTCTAAAATACAAATATATTTACATTTATTGTTTTGAAATCAGTGTGTTCTAGGGCAATGGCTTCCAAAACCCCAGTTGGATTCATTGGGCTGGGTAACATGGGAAATCCTATGGCAAAAAACCTAGTAAAACACGGATATCCAGTTATTGCATATGATGTGTTCCCAGAAGCTTGCAAAGAATTTCAAGACTTGGGTGCTCAGGTATAGTAATAAACTTTCTTATTCCAACAATAACTGTATGTGTTGAATGGTTCTTGCATGCGATATTTTTTAAATAATCTGGTTCTTTCTTGGTTAAGATCACAATTGGAACTAAAACAGCTTAGTGAACACAATCTGAATCTGGGAGGTTTCACCTGATGCAAAGTCATGCGTCTACCCTAAGTCATTTTCATGCTGTTCGCCAGAATTGCTACCTTGTTGGACTTCTCTAGCTGGTTTTTTTTTTCCCTTTTTATGAGAGTAGGTTGATGGCCTGTTCTTTCACCTCCTTCTTTCTCCTTCTTCCTCCTCCCCCAGGTCTAAGATGGCCAGTGGGCTGCTTTTCATCTGGTTCCTACTTTGACCTTTTCAGGTTAGATGACCCTAGTTAAAA
>NW_009186946.1:160776-172974 GCF_000690835.1 Fulmarus glacialis | reverse complement strand
GCTGGTATAGCTGTAAGGGTTATAGGGGCATATGAGCTTTCCTGCTGCTTCAAGGTGCAGTCCTCAGAGGCAGGGGAAAAATCTAATTATTTAAGTGCTTATTTTCTTGGAGGTGAGGAAGGTTATGGTGAGAGAAGAGGAAGGAATGAAAAGGAAAAAGGAGGGAAGGAAATTGATCACATTAAGGAGGTTTACCTTCCTGCCATATACCCTGCGAAATCTTGGCCCCGTTCCAGTCAGTGCTATTGCTTTTGTTGATCCGTTAATACACCCAGAAACCCATTCAGTCTCTCAGACGGTTGGGACTGTCTTTTCTAAGTGTCTGAAATGTATTTGAATGTTTTTGACGTACTTCAAAGCTACAGTAGTTTAGATAGTTGTGTTTGGATGGATAGGTGCATAGAACACTGAAACAAAAGAACATAAGTAAGGAAAAACCAGTGCAAAAATAATACTCTGATGACAACGTAGAGAATAGGATGAAATTTTCTAGCGGTGGCAAGGAAATTGTAGGTAGATCTAGACAGAGGAATTGTATGACTTGATAGTCTAAATTGTTGGAGCTAATTGCAGCTGTTTTAAGTAACAAGGTAACGTCAAGATTCCCGAAAGATAAAATGATAAAGTGCACCTGTTGATAATTAATTGCAGCTCCCCCTGAATAATTACAGAATCTTGGCCTTAAGTGGGAAAGTAAGCTTTTCAGCTTTTTTTCCTAGCTACTGTTTCTATTTTGTTAAAGCAGCTGAGACCCTCAGGCACGAACCAGACCTGTCTTGAGTAAGAGGCTGGGCAAATAGAAAGGAAGTCTGTTTTGAACAATTCATTGTATTTTTAATTCACGTTCTGCAATGGGATCTCTTTGCTGTGGCTGCCCATTTGGATAGTTTATTGCCATAGTAATAGAATCTTTGGCATCCACTGCAAGACTTAACATCTGATATTAAAGGTGAACTGTAATGCTTTTAAAAATAAAGCCAAAACTATGTTTTAAGATTGTAAATCACTAAGAGAATACATGGGTAGGCTTAAATACAAATAAAACACACTTAAAGAAAATATGTGAACGTAACTTCCTCTTCTTGATCTATAGGTGTAAATCCTACCCCAACATTTTTTTCAGGACTTGGAAACTTGTGGGTCCAGGGGACCTTGTAGAAACTACTGTAGAAGGAACATTGGGCTCTGAGGGCTGCTTTCTCTTTGGTCTGGCTGGTAGGGTAAGACCATGAGGAGTGTTAGAGGTGAAAAGATGCCCCCCAAGAGACAGTAAATGTTGTCAAATGTCCATTGTTTAAAGTCAGTGCTACTACTAAGGTATATGGAGGATGAGGGTTGTTTGATCGTAAGTCTGCATATTCTGTGACTCCACTTTCTTTAGCCTCTGAAGTAAAGAGCTGGGAGGTAGTGTATGTCAGGAGGCAGCCACCTGCCTGGTGATGGTGAATAGTAAGGGGAAAACTGGCTGAGTAGGAGCATATAGAACCACTTGGGGTGAAACTTGGAGAAAGTTGCAAGGCTACAAACAAGGGAGAATACTGAGCAGTGCTGTAAGTAGGCTGCCTCCACACTTCACCATCTCTTTCCCCTTTCTCATAGTTACCACTTTCTTTCTCACACAGTGGAGTGCATATATGTCACACAGTTACTTTGCTTCAGTTTACATATCTTTAAATCATATCTCAAATTTGGAAGTTTGAGAATGTTACTGAAGTCATCTGATGCGTAAAGCACCGTAAAAATAGAGCTTTCTTCAGTGCATTCAGTGAGAATGGCATTTCAGGCAAGCAGAATTATTAATTGACTTATCGTAAATATACAGAAAAAAATAGGGAAGCATTTTGGAACAAATAGAAGCAGATGTGCATATTGAAGGGCATAAACCAATGACCAGCATGAAGAAAAGTCTCCCCTCTCCAGTTGCATACTGCAAAAGCTTGCTTGAACTGGCAAGTATCAGAACATGTACAGAACTTGCTGGGCTGCTACTCTGAGCCAATATGGTCTATGTTAGTAATCAGCAATTAGTATTTGGTATGTTTTTTAAAGTTACACACATATTCTTAATGATTTCAAATGCTTAATGTTTCTTAATAGCTTTCAAATCATTCAACTTTATTTCTGAGACAGGAAGTCCCAAATAAAAAGAAGTTTTGTATGCTGCTTGTTGAACCAGGTAGGTAGGTAGGTAGTTTTCCTCTGGGATTATTAATCATATTTGTTACAGTACCAAAAAGCCAAGAATGACAATTCCCACTTTAATTCCCACTTTTTTTGCTACTTACTTCCTCTCTCCTCCTCTAAGAATACACATTGGGACTGAACCGAACCAGAGATACTCAGAACGAAAAACAAAGGTGTCATACTTCTATATAAAGAGCTAGGCTCTCTGGTCTCCAGGGGAGCAAGTAATAAAATTAACTGATCAGGTATAGAAGCTTTTCTGCTTATAATTGCCTCATTTATTCCTCCTAACCTTTGTTCTTTGGACTAGAGTATGTTTCCTTTTATAACTGTGCGTTATACCAGATGTTTTGTGTAGTATTAAAAAAAAACCTGCATGTTTCTAAGTCCCATCTATGCCAGTTTCTTTACTTTTTTTTTGAGAGCTTTGCTCGGTGGATATATACAGTCTTCCCTTTTATTTATTTTACAAGTAAAACAGAAATCAAGAAGTTTATCATGCTGTGTCCCAGAAATCCTTCAAGATATTATTCAGCATTTCTTACAAATGTGTATATACCTTGCTTTTTTTGAATCTGAGACCTTATAAAAGCATTGTATATAAAAAGATAATATATTTACATAAGTGCCTTTAGTATCAAAACTAACAAAAATGATAACAAATGCCTGTAGTTAAAAATAGATAAGGAATGGTGAAACGAGGTCATCAATTTGTTGATTTGTCTACATTATGGAAAGGAACCAATTTTGGAGGTAGCTGTTAAACTGCAATTTCTTTAACCCTAAAGCCATGCAATATGGAAGTTCTAATTTATTCACACTGACTAATAATTGCATATAAAATTTTGCTTAAGAGATTTCTTGAAGTTTAAAAACCCAAAGCATTTAATATATCTAGCAGAATAGATCATTGTTATTAAGGTTTCTCTTCATCATTCAGCAATAACTGGAAAATAAATACTACAAGCCCTATCTACAGACAAAATCTGCTTTCTGCTCATCTTGCTTTCGGCTTGGAACCTAATTCCTTTCAGTAAAACTACCTGAATGAGTGAAATCAGATTTGATCCTCGTGGGCTAAAGATAAAAGAATAAGCTGTAGTTTTTTGTTGCTGTTTTCCCTGAGCTATGAATGTATTAACAATGCATTTTTTTAAAGAAATGAATTATTTAAAACTAGCATTGGACAAAAATGCCTTATGGGTAAAACTCTGTGTTCTTTGAGTTCATTGGCAAAACTCAGTACTTCAGCTGTCAGTATTTCACTTGCTGTGTGCGGATCTTAAATACTATACTGCCTGCCCCTGAGAATGAATTGGGGACGGTAAGTTAGGTATGTTTGTTTAACAACAAATAGCTAACAATGTATTTTGAAACTTACTCAGACATTTTTGGTAAAGTATGCTTGAGCTGATAATTTTCTTTTTTTGAAAATGTCAGCCATGTTATTGTAAGAATCATCAGTTAGTTTATCTGATGATTTTTTAAGGGGAGGCTCACAGGTGCATTAAGCCTTTTTTTCTTTTTTCCTCAGTCTTCCTCTCTTCCAATGCTGTATATAAGCCAAGGAAAAGAGTGAGATTTTTGTCATCCTTGGTGTTGTCCCTCCTTAAAAACATTGTAGAGCGATATTTTGTATAGGTGCATGGTTTATAATGAATTGAAGATTCATGGATGGATTGATGGAATGCAAGCATCCCCATTGATGGATGTTCTGGAGGAACTCCGGTGACATGACATCCTTTTCAATTTTTTTTATTTTTCTGTTGCTGGATCCAATTAATTGACATTTCCATTAGGAGGGCAGAGTTTGTCTTGTGTTCTGATTTTTTACCTAGCTTAATTGTGACCGGTGACCTGCAAATACTAAAAACAAACTCAGCAAACGTGGTTGACATTTCTTTTTCAGAAAATGTAAGGTTATATAATTTTTTTTTTTTTCTCTAAAAGGTAACAGATTCCCCAGCAGATGTAGCAGAAAGAGCAGACAGAATTATTACCATGCTGCCTTCTAGTCCCAATGCGATAGAAGTTTACACAGGAGCAAATGGAATTCTAAAGTAAGAATTTGCCGTAGTCTGGAGAACTCCCACTCCTAATCAAGGCTGTGTTACACAGTTTGTCAAATGATCGCTGTTGCTGTAACTCTTGCTGTGTCTTCAGGGCACTTAACTTGATGTTCTCCTCTGTTTTGTCACTATTGATATTTCTAATTACATGAGTTCTCTTAAGCTGTGCTTGCTTTTGGCTAAAGTATTAATTTTATTTTCAGTAGAATCATAATTTATGTGAATTTGAGACAACTTAACTATTATCTACCTTCTCAGTTGCATGTTTCTTTTACTGTAATTTAATGTACCACAGACGAGTATAACTAGAATATTTGCTGGCAACAATTATTTGCTCAAATACTTTTTTCTTTAACTTGAAATCCTATAACTGAAATGTTCTGAAGAGATGCCATTGTGTCTTATAATATTAAAGTGCATTAACATAGAATAGCTGACAAGGCATTATTGATTTCTACTCTTATTATCTGTTTATTACACAAGAAAATATCTAAAGAGTCTGTTTAATTTGAAACAGTTTTTTTTAACTTTTGTGGAGGGATTTCCACTGAGCCTAAAATACATAGTTTGCAGAATTCTAATACTCAGAGTTTTTGGACTTGCCAAATTAAAAAATAAATAGTGTTTAAAAGGCTCTTCTGGCCATGTGTGAACTGCTCCTAGCAGGCTGACCAAGGCTACTGAATACCTTTGAGGATCGTGTAGGATTTTACTGCTATCTAGGTTAGTAACGTAAAGGAAGAAACATACAGCAGACAAAAGTACAGTAGATTGTCTAAAACTGATGATTGTAGGCAATATTAAGGTGCAGTGATTAGAAAATGAATTAGAGGAGAGGGATTTTCTGTTCTCCTTCCTATATAGAAAATAATAGTTGCTTCCTTCCCTTACTGTCCATAGTTTAATTCCCCACAAAGTAGGACTGAGCAGATCTAAGTATCCGTCGCTTAGACCCTTCAGGGAAGAAGGGTAATTGGATCAGTCCCACAAAGCTGGGTAAACAGCTGTGGGAGAATTGTATCCAGGATGGCAGTGCTTTGAAGACCGATTGGCAGTACTTACTGATATAATACCACCAGTTAATCGTTTGAGTACCTAGATGTGGAAAATACTGTGGGGAACAGAGGATGTGGAAAGCAGTTCTGTGCTGCTGCAGTTTTTCAGCCTCCATATTCAAAAGAAGGAAGTGTAATTTGACTGTAGTGGTTAGTTGTCACTCTGAGTGACCTGGTCCTTGGTGACTGGTTTGACTTTGATCATTTTCTGAAGCTTTTTAAGCTTTCCTGAAGAAAACATCAATGCTCTGGAGTGTTTAAGGGTTAACTTGGTCATCTTGCTGTGTTACCAAGGTGCCTGTGCCATTGCTCCTTGCTCTGAACGTAAGGGGAGATGATGTAGTATTGTATCTGCCACACTGGCTTTCGTTTGCAAACTTAAATGTGGCAGCTGATCCCTTCTGTGAAAAAAGACTAGTTCTGTGTATGTGGCACTATTTGAGTCTGGAGCTACAGTGGGGTCCACAACTGTATGTATATATTGAGAGACTATTTCCAGCTATCTAGGTAACTCGATTCAGTGAAATTCACTGTACTGCCAACAGCATGCAAAGTGCAGGCTCTTCATCTGTCATGTGTAGCTTTAAATTACTCAGCTTTTTATGACTGAAAAATTATGTTGTTTGTTTCCGTGGTGTTTGCTGGTCCAGTGGACATTAAATCACAGTGCAATTGAATGGAAAGAGGGATAAAAACGTAATCTTTTTTTATTGTTGAGGGCATTAAAAAAATTTACTTAAATTGCATTTTTTTAAACACATATACAACTTTTTGTGTTCCACACTTTGGGATACAATTCTTCTGTCTAAATTTACTAGCTATCAGTGGGAAAAGTTAACATTTTTCTCCATGCTTCGCTTTCAATCTGCAGTGGGCTTTTGTGGTGTTAGTTATGATCTTTATGTAGAATAAATTGTAGCAATGATTAAAAATGCAGTCAGGCTATTCTTATAAGAACTTAAGATATTGTATATGTAACAATACAATTTTCTTTCTATATATATGAAATTTTAGGCTGCATCAACATTTAGTTCAGTTGCTTAGAATGCATCTTAGATGATCTGTATATGACATACTCCTCAAACTTGCATGATCGCAGGTTTTCCTAGTGCACCCTTTTTGTGTAATTTTTTTATAATCGTGTTTAGGAAGAACATCCTTTTTTGTGTTCAGGTTTTATTGTCTTTTGAGTCATTCAGAATTGTGCGGTATACATACTCAGGAGTATACATACTGAGCAGATCTTGCTCAATAGAGTTTAAAACTTTGTGTTTATTAGTGTACCAAAAAATGTCTGTATATCTATCATGCTGAGGAAAGCCATGCCATGGTAATAGTTGCAGAGGTCTTGTGCAACAAATACTTAATAATTAATTTTTATTTTAGGAAAGTGAAGAAAGGCTCACTGCTAATAGATTCCAGTACTATAGACCCTGCAGTTTCAAAAGAATTAGCCAAAGCAGTTGAAAAAATGGGAGCTGTTTTCATGGATGCCCCAGTTTCTGGAGGTAAGTCTTCATTAACAGTTTACCTCATACTGGACACGTCTCTTTGTTTGCAGTCTCAGCCACCAGTTTGTACCCTTGTTGGTACATGTTGCTTTTCTTTGCTATATGTACAGTATTCTTTTTTTTGTTCCATTACATTAAAGAAATGTATGTCATTTTAGGAATATTTTTAGAGTATAGGAATATGCTTTTGTGTTAGACCTGGAGAAACTGAGCTTTCACGTGATATGGTACAGTGGTCCTTTTAATTTAACTTCTTTCAGGAAGTTATATTTTTATGCAGGTAATCACATCTCTTCAGTCTCCATCTGTTTTGAAAGACTGTTTGGTTACCATTAAGCAGTTCTGCTACTTTTTCATCAATTAAAAAGGAGAGAAGGAAGTGGGGAAGAAAGGATTTCATTGTCAAGAAAAAACAGAGCTTTCCTCTGGTTTTATAACAGTTGAAGAATATGGGTGATATTTGTCTGTTCTTGAAGTTGCTAACTATTGATCTCGTGAGTATTTAATCTCTTGTAAGAAATAATATAGAGCAGGGAAGTCTTTCATTTTGTGGACAGAGGAGAGCAGAAGCATCAAATTAAGGTTTTGAAAACAAAACCATAGCTGATTGTTACTATCGTTGAATTCTTCTCCAAAACCCCTAGGATTGGAAGGTGAGAACAACCCATTTTTTACAATCCACTCGAAAAATTAATCTAAGTGGCATCATAAGAATTCTTTATTTTCCTGTCTTTAATGAGGTAATTCAGAGAGTTATACCTGAAAGAGAATAAAAATGCAAAGGGTAGAAGAGAATTTGGCCTTACAGACTTTGGCAAAGGTATGATGCACAAGCTAGAAAGAGCATAGCCTGAATTTCAGATCATGAAGATGAGTGTGGGTGAGGAAGAAAAACTTACCATCTTTTTAATTTTCAACTGAAGATGAGTGTGGGTGAGGAAGAAAAACTAACCATCTTTTTAATTTTCAGCGGCAAACTAAGGCAGGATTTGGCTACACACTAGATGCCAAAATTTTCATCCAAATTCTAATGTGAACAGAAAGTAGGAAGACCTGGGTAGGCGATATTGAAGAGTATAATGGGGAAGACAAGATTCTTGCTTCCCAGCCAAAGTATTAGTCCTTGTTTTAGAAAGTTAGATAACTTGTCAGCCTGGGAATGAAAACGACAGAAAAAAAGTATGTTGTGGATGGATTATATATCTACCTGATCCTTTTCTAAACACAGCATGGCCTTCTACTTACCGGTTGGGCAATTCTGACTCTTTTATGTGGTTCTCTTCAATCCCTTTCCCCCAAATATGTTGTTTACCTGAGGGAATTATTTGCCTTTTGGAAACCTCTGTAATTTGTTTTTACCCATAAGTTTTTGCTTTCAGGCTGACTATGCTATAACTACAAAGAAAAAAAAAAAAGTTTGATTCCAGAACAATCCTAGCTGTTTTGGAGGTTTTGTTCCTTGAGAAAATGGTAATGCTGAGACTCGTTTAATATGATAACATGCCGTTGACTAGTCTGAATATAAATGGCTTTTTTGGTGTTAGTGGTTTATCTGAATACAAATTATTTGATGTTTAGTGTCAGTTACAGATTGAGTGATATTCTGAAGGAGGGGGAAAGAATTGATACTTAGCTTTCTAGTACATAATGTGTTTGTGAATGCCAAGGAGCGCTCTGTACCAATCATGTTTAAAGTGGGCAGTTGCTGGAAATGTGGAGAAGTTAAGTATGTTAGAAAAAGCTTTAATGTTATGCTTTGTTCTTTCCATGTTGCAAGACCTAAACATCCCAATACATTGGGGTATTTTTGTACGTCCTGACTGCATTGTTGGCCTAGACAAAACACTAAATGGAGAAGTACGCTCAGCTCTCTAGAAATTGGCAGGCATTATTCTGTTGCTGTGCAATGCAATAGACTTGGTAGGAGTGTGAGGGAGGGCGTTTGTGGGAGGCAGTGAGAAGGAAGAGAAAGCAGCATGCCTGAACTGTCATCTTTAGACCTGTCTGTTTACTAGCTGTTATTGGCAGACAATTCCACTTGTGATTTTAGGTATTTGGCTGTTGCCTGATGGATATTAATGTTCATCTGCACTGTGAACAATTTATTTCACAAACTAAATAATATTTTGAAAATTGCTTGGTCTATAAACCTTATGGAGAAATAGTGAAGATTTTAATCCTGTCTTGCCATTGCAAATGAAGTATCTTAAGGCCTAGCATTAGTGCCAGGTTTTAGTGGCTTGTTTACAGCCTGAAAGATTCTTTCCCTTGCTCTTTCAGATGGGCCTGTGCGCCCATGTAGTAGTGCCATCTTCTTCATATGATTGGCCTACAGCATTCACTTGCAGCTTACAGGACCCATTAAGTAGAAGTTGATGCACCAAGTTACTATAGTGTTATTTTGTATTAACTGACTTTGGAAAATACTTCTCATCCCAGTAGTTGCATGCAGATTATGCTGCTAATACTGTCTAGAGATAGCAATCGCTTTACCCTCGGATTAGGATCTCTTGCAGGTCCACATGAGAAAGTTGTGTCACAATTCCCAGTGCTGCCCTGATTTGTGAGCTTTGTGAGAGTATGACAAATGAGGAAACGTCTTCAAAATCTGTGTTTATTTATTATATTTATTTTTAATTCTAGAGGAGTAAATTTATTTTTTTGTGAAGATCGGATTCTGCACCTTTGTATTTATAAAAAGCTTTTAAAACACACATTATCACAGAAGTGTATTTAAAACTGACTTCTGTTGGCACTGAAGACACTACTGGCTGAGTAAGGGATCTAAATTTAGCCTTTAAGAATTGTGTCGAGTTTGTCGTCCCACTGATTTCACTGAAAGTATGATACAGACTCTCAGCTTGCAGTCCAGAGCAAACTTTACTAGTAGTTTCACTGATGCTACTGTAACAGTTCTCTCTTTTTAATTCAGTATACAAAATATGCATTGTCTAAAGTACAGTGGGTGAAATGTTTTTTTTTTATTTCTGGTGCTTCATTGTAAGCATTGTTAGTGTTCAGATATTACCTTTTCAACTTCTTTCCCTTCCACTGACTCTTGAAATCGCATCAGCTCCTCTTCTGCTCAAAATATGTTGTACTGCATTCTGCTGGAACTTCACAAAAAGATGTGACAGTTTGATTTGTTTTTCTGTTTTTGAAGTTACAGATAAACTGTTTTCAATTCTTTTGTAAGTATGGTTCTTTAGATCCGATAATGAAACTTAGATCTTTCCCCTCACTGTCTACTTTAGCCAAGATAGTCATCAATAAAAAAGTCAAACTGCTAATTGTTAATAAGAGCTGTCATATAGAGAACGGTAGTCATGCTAAAATAGTAATAAACAGTAGAATAAAACATTTTTTTGTAGGAACCGTGGGCTGGAGCTGGTTAGAAAAGGTTGGAGTTTCTATTCCAGCTGTCGTTTCAAACTGTTTCATCTTATAATACTACTTTCGTAAACTCCAGCTAACCGTTAAGGGATGGAAAGAATATTAGTAGTAACACTGACAAATTGAGACTTCAGCTCTCTGGTAATGGAGTAAAATGTGAGTCCTTGAAGAGTGAATTGCAGACTTATTCCCTGTATGGCCAAATCTGTACTTACCATGGAACAAAGAAAAAGAATGTTTAGAAATACTGTGAAGATCTTTTCTTTGATTTCCTTTCAAAAAGCAATATATTTCATGGTTCCATCTTTAAAAACAAAAAAGGACACCTTCTCGAAACTGGAAAAGTGAATGTATTTCAATGGCATGATCAGACTGATAGCAGAGATTAAATAGGCCAAACAGAATAACTGGTGAACGTGTTTCTCTTACTTGAACGTTGACGGTTTAGTGCAGTGTCTTTTCCAAGGGAAGCAGAGGAGAGGGCCTTGCAGAACAGTTAAGACTGTCTGTGCACACTAATGCTTGCAAAGATGATTTGAAAGATGTTTTAAGACTAGACTAAATAATAAAAAATGAGCTGTTCAAACGTTGCATCTCTTAGCTTGTAAGTTCTATTGTAATAAGAAAGCATCATCAATATGTTTGCCAGAATAAAGTTGGTTAATAGACCTCTCTTCTGTTGGAGAGCATTCATTGGCTTTCCTAGGTTGTATCTGCTTTGTTTCTTTAGATTTGTGCATTTACAGAGAAATGCAATCTTATGACTTTATGGGAGTGGAAGAGTTGCTTGGCTGATTCAGCATCTCTAATTTGAGAGATTATGTACTTTTTTAATAAACAAGGAATCTCTTGTATTCAGTGGCATAGAGGTTTTGTTTGGTTTTGGCTTTTTGGCCTGCTAATGCAGTGATTGGAATATCTGTTAGGATCCTTGAAACACTGCCAAGACAAAGCCGGTTCATTAATTTAGAGCTAATAACCTGTCCCCCTCAAGGGCAGGTGTTCTTGTTGGTGAGGAAAAGATCTAAAGGCATAGCAGTATTTGCTCCATTGTTATTTCTGGATTTATGCTTCTATGCTTTATTTTTAAAGCCTGAATGCTTGTACTCAGAATGGCCACAATGGTCTCTGTGCTCCTGATACCGAGCATACCATTTTCACCTCACTTTTTCAGCTCTTCCCCAGTCACTCCGTGTCTTGCCTGATCTTTTCTTTCCTGACTTGTTTCTTAATTTCTCTGTTTACATTTTTGCTGAATGCATCTGATCATATTAATTTTTTGCAAAGTTTGTGATCTAGGGATGGTAGTAGAAATTACAATGTACAGCCTTAATGTTAAAGGTAGTGTGAAACATGTTATTGAGTTATTCTGAAATTTAAATGAGGTAAAAGTACTGCAGGAAGTAACTAATAACAAAAAAGGGAAGGGTTGGGTGAACTGATTTAAGGAAGCTGAAATGAGGACAAAGAAATACTTCGAAATCTGAGATGCTTAAAAAGCTTCTGATTCCTAATAACTTATGTTTTAAACTATTTAACAATAGTCATGTTTGTCAAAATAAAGCTAGTTTAATAGATTTCTTTTGTTGGAGAGAAGATGGAAAGGAATGAAGATCTTGAAAATGTTACACATTGGCAAAATGCTTATTTTGACACTGGGGAGGGAGGAAGTATAAACCCTGTGCAGAAATCATGATGTTGGCAGCAGCTGCTGTCGCAGAAGAGTTAGTACATTTACTGATGTGCTGACTTTGCAAGGGTATTTTTCTTCTGTGAGTCTGTTACGCTTTTTATTTTATTTTATGGAGAATGCAAAAGGTAGCAGAAGGCAAGGAAGAATAAACAGATTTGTTGAGAGCGTCATCTAAAAATGTTCACTGGGGTGGAGGCAATTGTTCCTACAATGACTAAAAGGGTGGAATGACTGATTTTATTAAAGTATAGTGTATATTTTGGCTATAAAACTGTGTGTAGTCTGGCCAACTA
>NW_009186946.1:160523-160760 GCF_000690835.1 Fulmarus glacialis | reverse complement strand
GAAACATATCTGTCTCCATTTATTTGAAGGTGTAAAGATGAATTATTCAGGCTGGCCCAATGGGATATAATGAGGAATAATAGGCTGGAAATTATTAAGGAAAGAAAAATGCATGCTGTGTCTACCAGGAAAAACTTCCTAACAACGTTCTTCATACACTATGGAATAATTTTCCAAAGAAGATGGTTAAAGCCAAATATCTCGACATGCTTTAAACTGTACTGGGCAAAGTGCTAG
>NW_009186946.1:56449-160494 GCF_000690835.1 Fulmarus glacialis | reverse complement strand
GATGGCTACATGATCTAATAGGTCTTTTCCATCTCTAATGTCTACAATTCTGTTGTGTTCTCACACATGGTGTTCAAAAACAGTTAACGGAAAACTGTCCAGATGGAAGTTAAAAATCCCTGTGGCACTCTTTGAAAAAGAGTAAGGGATAACTGCAGAATGAGAGCCAACATTCCTTTTCTCAGTAAAACTGGTTCTAATATCTACGGCTGTATGTGAGCTGTTACCGCATTCCTAATAGCTGCTCTGTTTGCTTGTGGCTGTTTTAATGCTAATATCTGGCTCATCCTGTCAAGCATTCTGAGATACAGAGAGGAAGAAAGATCTTCAAATTTCAGCCTGTCGTAAGTCCTAGGGAATAAAAAATAATTTCATTTCACTTTTTAAATTTTGATTGCTTCTTCTAGAGAACTTTTAAAGTTATGGAGTTGCAGGTGGTGTTTGGAAATGTTTCTGGAATGCAGTGATGATTTTGAAGCTTTCTACAAAGTTTTTTTTTTGTTTTAAATATTTGTAGGCTTCTTTTTCTCTCTTTTTGCTCTTTAAACAGAGCCTCTTGTTCAAAGTGTGTATTTTTCATTTAGTCAAAAAACCTAGCACGACTCCTGTGCATAGGACAGTGGGGATGATGAGCACCAGACTTAATAACCCCCTGACTCCTTCCGAGTCCTAATTCCATGCTATGCTAAATGTGGATGGCACACATGTCGGCACCAAGCCCAGAACCACAGCACACCAGAGCAGCAAGTACAAACTGGAAAGCATAGCACAGAGTAGAACTGGCAGTACACTGTGCCTGCACAGCAGCCTTCAGTATGGGGACAGTCCCCGCCAGCTACAAGCACTGGAGGTGCCACTGGAGAAAATGCAATTTATTCTGAATCTTAATGCAAAGCAGTTGTACTTGCAATTCAGTGTTGCCCTAAGCAGACTTTTTCAGTCTGTGTGCAACTCCTATTGTTTTTAAAAAAAAAAAGTCCAGAGAAACCTGACTTAAATAGATTGGGCCACTAAAGACTTAGAATTACACATTTTATTTTATCTCTTATTCAGTAAGGGAGATCTGCAGATCTTACACCAGACACACAAGAAGAAACATTAACATCCTAAGTACCTGAACCAAAATCTTAGGACACATTCATGCAAACTACTCTGTGTTGAAGAAAAGTCCTTTGTAGGCCCATTAAACACTTAAACAATTTTAAAGGAGTGGAAAAAAAAAACCCAGATGAGGGAAATTTTGCAGGCAGGGACAACTGCCCTTGTCTTGTAGTGCAGGCCTTTGAAAGTAAATTGTTCGTTGATCCCCTAAATGGCTAAATCCAGGATCAATAGGAATGAAGGCTGATCTTCTACTGACCCCCATCTGGATCATGTAGTATTCTGGGTTACTTGTGTTTCGTTTTTAAAGTCATGGGGATGAGTTGGTAAAGGATGGGGTTTATGTGTGACGATATTATCTGACGATCCGGAGCCATTCTAAGTCACTGATTCGTTGCAGAAAGTTCTCTTGTAGTGGAGGGCATCTTTATGTTTTGACAAGTCTCTTAAGTTGTGCTAATAAAAAAGGGGAGAATGTTCTAGCAGAAGTACTCCCTCTGTGCTTTAAACAAATACCTGAAAATCACTCCATGTTTATAGTGCTTACTGTAGTATTGCCCATTGTGAGACAATTCAATAGCTTGAACTTTTGTCCTTAGCAGGACTGCTCCTGCTTAATCCACAGAGAGCACATAGAAGTATCAAGATTTCCTAATTCTTCCTCCTCCAACCACATTTTTAAAAAATGTGATTTATAACATTAAATAAAAGTGTAAGGGAAACAGTATTGCCTTTTACTGTTGATAGGCATTTAGAATTCAGCTGTGAGCATACAAAACAGGTAAATGTTCACCTTTCAGTTTGTCCAACAGTATTTAGTCCTGTTGGCTCACTGTTTCGATCTACTGAAATGGAAAGGACAGAGGAGAGTCATGCAGTTCCAGAGCTGAAGAAAGGGTTTTTAACTACAGTTGTCTTCATGCCAAGCACAACACAGGACCTGAAGTGAAAACAAAATGACTTACTGCACTGTATTTGACCTACAGCTTTAACCCTTAAAACTTAGTTATCGTTTTCATTCCTGTAGTTTCACTGGGACACAGCACGTGGAATTTCCTAGACCTTAGACAGCTTTAACCTGTATCTTTTCATAAGAAGAGTTAAAGGGTGGCTTGAAAGGAACAGTGTAACGCATGGAAATGTCACCCTAATGCTGACCCTTCAGTTTCTGTTCCTGGTTCTGTAAGCAGTTGTATTTTAATTATTCTGTATTGTGGAAGAACGGTAAATTTGTCTGCAGTAATAATGGGGGGGGAAGTGTGAAACACTGTGTAACACTTTATTAAAACGTATTTTAAATAAATCCACATAATGATTTGCTAGTATCCCTTTATGTGGTTTAACTGTTGGTAAACTACCAGATTTTTTTAATGTGTAGTTTAGGTCATTGGCAACAATACTAATCTGACGTGAAATTATTACCCATTTGCTTTATTTGTTATGAGTTGCTGCAAACTGTGTAAGATCCTAGTTACTCAGTAACTATATAGTTTAACCATATGCAGTCAGAAACAACACATTTTTGGTGTCATTTTGTTTTAAATCAGTGTTTCCTTTGCTTTCTGAGAATGTATGGTGGGAATGTGTGGCTTGTGGTATATTTGCCAGTGGGAGTACAGAGAAAGTCACATTGACTTTTAGCTCTGGCTGAGGAGCATACTACTTGTGTTTCATTTGTGTTAGATTTCTTGGTTTTACTTAAAATCACAACTTTTCAGAAATCAATATCAAAGTAATTTGTAGATAATCTGTACAGGTGTATGACTATACATAGCTCTTCAAACTTGGTTGATTTACGATGTCCAACATTTTTCTGGTTAAACTATTTCCCAGAATTGCTACAATTGCTAGTAGTCCGAAAGCAGTATTTGGGAGCAGCTAGATGCTTTTTGCCTTGAATAAGGCATTTTACGTCGAGTATGCTGGAAGAATAGAGATTTCCTCTCTCTCTTGAAAGTTGGAGGACAATTGGAGAAAGGAATTTTCAGTAGCGTTATCAGCATGTGAAACATTGTCGTAATAGAGCTCTAGTTAAACTAGGAGTCTATATAGCTTTCCTATTTCTGCAGATACTCATCTTAGAATTTTTATTAGTGGGGAGTTAGGGGTGACGCTGGGGCAGCGGGAAGGTTTTGTAGCGGAAGCGCTAAATGAGATGCTGATGTGAATTTGGCAAGCAGGAGAGTTTCCTGAGATGGAGCATCCTCATATCAGCCTGAATCCTGGCTGTCTCTGAGGGCTCCCACCCTGTCCAAGATGGAAGTTCCTGCAGAGAGCACTAATAGCATCCTTCACTGCCTCAGCGTATCGTGCTAAGGCATGGGGCTTGACTGCTGTGAAACAATGCAATAAATGCCTCCCAGGGCCAGAATGAACATAGCTGATCACCTAAATGCATCATTCCTGTGCTAGAACAAACTGGACTATAAGAAGGCATTTCTATTAGTGGTGCAGCGACTAGCACACCTAATAAAGAAGAAGGTGATTAATCTGTTACTGTTTGGTCACTGGCACTTTTTTCCCGCTGTATTAGTATGCTTAGCAATTCTTAACACTAAATGTGACTATGTGCACTTATTTAGTGTGTTGTTTTCCTTGGTAGACAATTATACCAATCTTGAATGGAGCATTTTTTGGTAACTGGTTTAAAGAATTCTTAGAACATTGAAACAGTAGGCAGCAAAGCTTGTTAAGGGGTTTTTATTTTACAAGCCCTCAAGAATTCAGAATATGGCTTGCTTACTACTTAAAAAAGTCCAAATGTCCCTTATAGACTCCATTTCAGAGCCAGCATCAAATCTATGCTATACTTGTCTAAAAATCCAAACATGCACTCTTGGCCGTTACTGTTTACTGAATCAGAACCCTACTGTTTCCACTTGCACTGTATCTAATTTATCGTAAGTAACCACAAAAACTAAAATTATTTATATGTTGGCACCTAACAGCTCCACTATAGTTAAGGGTCTGTTGGCATTTCCATTATAAACCTTCCCTTTGAGAGGTTTATAACTTGGCAATTTTACTTTTGCTTCAGGCTCAAATGTGCCATTTTCATCCAAGCACAAATTCTTCTATAGAATTTCATTTAAATCAGTTTGGCCATTATTTATTTTAGAATGTGTATGTTGGGGAGTGGAAGGGAACACACTATTTAATTTTGGTTTCAGAAGCTTTTTGGTCAGACTATATAATGAAAGAAAAATGGTGCTTTTTATTTTATTTTGTAGGTACTTAACCCTTCCTTGGATGTGTCAAAGTTACTAAAACCATGCTTTTTCAGGTTGCTCCCAATGCTCACGTGCCACACATCCACTCCCACCCACCCACCCGTCTCGCCTGCCCCTACCCAATGACATGCTTTGAGGAAGCATCCCCTGGCTTCTGGCAGTGAAAGGTTTTTGGGAAAGTGGATGCAATAACATACAGTGGATGTTCTGTTGAGAGGCCTCAAGCCAACCAGTCCAACTGAGGAAACAGATGGAGCTTAATTGGAAAAAGACAGGCCGAATGCAGTTGTCAGTCAAGTATAACCCTATGTGGTTAAGAGTGGCATTTCCTATGGCTCTGCCATTTCTTGTGGGATGTGTGTAAATTACTGCTTGGGTGCAGTAATGCTCAGAGTCTAAAAGTGGTGTGAGTTGCCGTTTTCCCTTGCTCCTGAATGCTGAACCACAGAGGAATTTCAACTCTTTTTTAGTCATAAATTCTTCCAATAGTACTGTATTATTATGCTAATTAAATTCTTGCCACATGAATAATACGTATCTATAATGTTTCAGTACTAATCACAGTAACACAGTACAAGTGTTCTTTTACATCGTGGTTTAAGAATACGAAGAAGGGAAATTGTGTACAGAGAGGTAGAATTTTTATTAGACCAAATAATACAGCTGAAAATAGAAAACAAGTTTCTGAGTCAGTTCTTTCATCACACTGTGCAAGAAGCAGTAAAGTACAATAGCTTTTTTTTTTCCCCCTTTGCTATTGAATTACTCAAAAGAAAAAGCTACTCAATGGAAAACAAAGTGGAGAGAGGGTATGTGGTTTGGCAGCTTCTTGTGTACTAATCATTTTGGGGTCTTGTTTTTTCAGGTAGTTCATGCAGATTACTCATTGGACAAACAAGTAATAAAACTGCTTTGTTGTATTTTGTCTTCTGTTTTATTAACAAGAGGGAGAAGGGAAGCATGTGTATAATTAATTATGGCGGTAGATACCAAGAGCTTATTGAACCATAGGGCATTAGATCCCATTGAAGCATTTGAAAGTCTTCTCCATCTTGCTTTTTTTTTCCCTAATTCCACATGTTAATGAATTCATAGGTCAAATGTTCCAAATCTTGAATGTTTTAGAGACAACTCATTTTAAATTTTATTAGATTATTTTTAGTTTGTTGGCATTAACATTTAAAAGCACTGAAGGCTAAAACTTTAGTATATGTTAAAACCTGCTATTTTCAGCTTTGGGCTCTGGAAACAGAAGCTTACAGAAACAGCAAATGTCACAAGACGCATGATTAGTTCATCACTATCAAAACTTAATTTTAATAACATTTTCACTGGTATCCCTTTATTGCTAAGGGTCAAGAAATTTAAACTATATGCAGTCATGGGAAAGAAAAGCGTTAGAAATACCTTTATAGAGCACATCTATAAAGCTCCAATTCAGCATAAAACACTTAAGCATCTACTTAAGTCCATCCATTTCAGTGGGAATTTAGTGCAAATTGAAGAGGTGTGTCCTCAGTGTCTGTTAAGTGTCTGCGGAGTAATCTGTCTGTCTTACACTACTGAGTTACTATCTTTGAAACTCAAGGTTTCAGAGCACTATGTAGAGCTGGCATCCTGGGCATGATTTGGCTGGACTTTTCATGCAGCTATAAGCTAATTGTTTTAATTATTTGGAAATATCCTTCATCCCAAACAAAACATAGAGGATTTATTATTTGGTGTCACCTAAGTTCAAGGATTTATTGTTTGCTATTTTGAGCATCTAACCTTATTGATATATTATTTAAACCTTGTTGGAATATAACTTAGCACAATGACTTACACTCCTTTCAGCCCTTCTTGAAAATGGGATAATATTGGGTTAGAATATTTTATGATTATTTTCAAAGCAGCATTTCCTGCAAACATGACCTTGAAGCAGAACTATGTATTTAGGCTTTGCAAGTTGTTACGTTTCATTACTACTCTATTTATGTGTCTTTAGCACAACAATGGCTGACTCACTTTAAATGCTGTCCCTCACTTCCTAACTCTCTAATTGAAGCAGAAATAACGTCCATTTTTCCTCTCTCTTCATCCACTCTAGAAGGTACATTGCTGTTTCTCATGAGGCCGCAGCTGGGAATGAGCATTCTTGAATCTCTGTCACTTTATTCCATAACAACTTGAGTATCCTCTATACTGACTGATGAAATAAAACACATTTTCTAAATTCCAGTTGTTGCCCTGGATTTCCAATAACAAAATATACAGGATTTTTGGGGAAAAAGAGAACTCGACAAGGTTTATTAGCTGAAAGGTACTTGTCTGTAAGTACCTGGCACAGACTGCAGTTGCGAAGGAGTGTTTCTTTTATTGGTGCGTGGCTTTAGCGTAAAGTTTTAACTGTTCCTAATGCTCATGTAGGTTGCTGAAACCACTGAACTTTGTCTGCAGCTTTGCCACGTGTTATTAGAATACATACCTGTACTGACAACTCTCACTAGGAAGGTATCTACCTGCTCTTGGTCACCTGCATGTGTTGCTTCAAGTGGATCTGAACTTCCCAAGCTGAGGAGGTGTTTTCGGAGGGCAATACAACTTGGGTATCTTAGAACTCTGGAGCTAATTTGTGCAGCCCATCATTACTTTGCCTCCCTAATCAGATAGTTCTTATGAAAGCCAACAAATTTAATTGTCACTATGAATAAGTACTCACTATGATGAGATAGAACTCCGTAGTTTTTTATGTATTTAAATAAAATGCATGGAAATTACGCTTAGGGAGGGGGAAAATTAATCTGGAGAAGTCACAGTTCAGTATTTGTAAGTGTTGCACATAGGCTCTCAATGTTTTTCTTTTCCTTAAAAAACAGACAAAAGCAAACAAACTAAAAATGGCCAGAAATGTGTGAACATGCTCCCAAAAAAACAGTCTCTGATTTTCTTTTCATGTGTTAATTTTCATATATTTGTGGAAACTTCTCTAATTTTTCCCAGTATTTAGAAATTGTCAACATTGGCTTACACTTACCTGTGTTTTAGTGTACATATTCACTACAGAAGGATTTTCGAAAGTGCACAAAGTATATTACATGCAGGTGTACCTGTCAACACAAATGGGAGATTATTTCAAAAATAAATACCTGTGGCTTAAATCTGAAGTTACAGGAAAGACATACAATAAATCTGGTGTATTTAATTGATGATAGTGGAAATGCTATCAACAGATATAAATAACTGCTGCCCCTTCTAAAATATAAGAGATTAGAAGAGAGTAACTTATGTTATTACAATACAGTAAAATCATATAACTTTATATGAATTAGTGTTTTAGTTATTAACAGTTAATATTTGAATGTTTCATTTTCTCCTCCTTCTTTACATTGACTCCATGTACAGCTCAGTCAGCAGCAATTTCTTAGTATGAGCTTCTTAATGAACAGAGATGTTGCAAAATGAGTTTTAGGGCCTTTTTTCTTGCTTTCCCTAGTACTGTAGTATATTTTAGACCTCTTATTCATGTAGAAAAGTAAATAAGGATTTAATTGCAGTTCTCGGCTCAATGCTAAGCCAGATACTTGGCATACAACTGTCAAAAAGGGTTTCTTTTATCTGCCTTGCAATGACCTTAACTTGACCTAAAATGACTAGTTTCTGTAGGGATTGCAATGGCTCAGGTTCAGAAAGGTTCTTGTCTGTCACTTGGTGGTTGCTTCATGTCTGTGTGTGTGTTTTACATGACATCATAGTGTCTGTACTATCAGTTCCTAACAAAGACAGAAAAACTAGTTCCACGTATTTTAATGCAATTTGCATTGAACTGCTTCCATATACTCAGTGGAGCAGCAGAGACATCTAGACACCGTGTTTTTCTTTTAAAATAATATATGCTGGAAATGCAGTAGGTTTAAGATATCTGTCTGTCTGTTTCATTACAAATCCATTTAAAATACTAATCATAATTCATGTTCCCTCATTCTTTCCACATTTAGGGGTGTTACCTGGGTTTGGAATAGCCAGCTGTCTCAAACACTACTCGCATTTTTAAAGGAATACGAAGTCTTGGCAGACATTGGAACAATTAATTGGCTTTTTCAGCCAACTCAGGTTAGGAAAGTATTTTGCGGGGAGGGGGCCGAGTGGGAGGGGAATACAACCTCCTGGTTTCAAGTTTGAGTTCTATTAACCCTTTAGGAATGGTAGTCAGACTTTTTGCAAAGCACAGTTCTCCATCTCTGACATTTGTGAAATTTATTTCTTAAGTGACAAGATTCTAAACTATTAATATACAGGACAAATACGTTTTATTAGGGGGAGATGCCTGGGATGAGGTGGCAAGTGCTGAATCTAAATCGTGATGGATTTAAAAATCTCTGGGGTGAAATAAGCATTAGAATCTGTATTAAAGAACTCTAGCCCCCTCCTAGTGTATTCTTTTAGAACAGAAGGAGGAGGAAGGTGGCATCTGAGGCACAGGATGATGCTATCTTCCTGTTGAGTTAGGATAAAATATTTTGGTGTTGGACTTGCTGACTGCATTCCACACCTTGGCTTAATGACAGATGCTTAGTTAATATTTAATTCCCAGCTCCATAGGTTTGCTTATTTTCATTCTAAAACCAGAACAAGTTCTAAACACTAAATTTTAATTACATGTACGTCCTTGCATTCCTGAAACATTTTGTTTGAAGTATTGGAATTGTTATGTAGTCTGTTTTTTCACAATTCTGTGAATCAGAATTGGTACCGGTGAATCAATTTATTGCAAAGGATTTTCAACGCAGTTGCTTTTAACAGTTGGATGCTCATGTTCCGAAGACTGTTTATTTGTTTGTTTCAATTGTCCTTTATGGAGTAAACTACTAGTAGTTTAGACTGGAAACTGTAAAGTTAAACTTTTTGGAATCGTTACTGCCCCAAGTGGGAATATAAACCATATTGAACAAAATTTATTTAGCCTATTAAAAAGTCAGCCTAAAACTACATTTAATTAGTTTACACTATTACATCACTTCACTAGTGGGGAGTAGAACTGACACAGAGTAAAAGGAGCTCTATCAGGTGAGCTGACTGTGGCCCATATGGGGCTTTAAGATAATGATGAGTTTAAATTTCCTCTTAGAGCTAAGTGAGAATAAAACTGGAGGCAATAAATACTCTTGGCCAAAGCCATTAAATGAAAAAGCTGGGAATTCTCCAGCTCTTGACTTAAATTGTTTGTTTATCAGCTGGCGCCTAGTCTGGAGTCAAGAGCTGGAGATTTCTATCTGTGACAGAACTTTGAAACTCTTGCAGGACACTTTCATTTTAACTTAAGGTAACTTGAGTTTATAGCTTTGGCTTTAAAGATTACTAATGATTTACTCATTTCCTTACCATTTAACCAGAGAGGACTTTTTCCCAGGAAGGGATCTGTGTTTATTTAGGGCCTTTGTCTGCGGAGGGATTAAAAGGCAGCCCACCAGCATTGTGAACTTGATGGTAATAAAAGGTCACCAACACACACCATAAAAACGTTCTTACTATGGAATTAATTATACAGTGTAATTTTACAAAGCATTTCAGTAACCCTCCTTTTAGACTTCTGCTGTATTTGATTTTTCATCAAATGGGGGGAAAAATGCAACTTTTGGCATTAATTGCGTGAATTAGACTCTGTGTGTATCTGTACAACTGTTTACAGTATAATATACGCATCGGCAAGTTCAACTCACAATTGAAAACAATTGTAAAATACCAGCTGAAGTTAGATCTGGACATGTGAACTCTAAAACTTAAAATACTGCACACTGGGAGCAACAGAATGAAAAAAGACTTGTTAGCTAAGAAATGCAAATGATTAACTTAAACATTGTTGCCATATTTGGTATTTTTATAGAATATGGCATATTTTCCAAGCCATTAAGCATTGTTCAAACAGAATCCTGTTACTTTTTCTAAGCCACCAGGTGGCATTGCAGCCCAGCCTGCTCAAAATAGGCAACTGATAATTTATAAAGATTTGTACAGAAAGCATTTCTCCCCTCCACCCCATTCATTTTCTCTAACTTTTAGGACTTAATTTAGAATATCTGATAATGATGATTAATATTCCTAAAAACCAAAGTGATTTAATTCTAGATTTTGTTTACAAAGGTAAAAAGTGTTATTATTGCCATGTCAGGGTATTGGCAAAACTTTTTTTGCTTTGATAATGTGATAGCAACAGAATTATGTTCCTATTTAACTTTTTGAATGAGCTTAGATTCATCCACAGTGAAGGTCACAGTAATTTCTTAAAAGCTGTGGAGTGAACAGGCGTAGAAGAATACGTAGAAGAATCCATGTGCTTTTCTGTATCGAGTGCAAAGATGTCTTCTTATATTCAAAATAAAGAATGAAAAAGTACAATTATGAAGTTGGGGTTTTTTTCCTCTTTTGCCTTAAAAAGGTATCTTTCCTCCATTTCCAGTTACTGTTTAATCATACCTTTCGTACTCTTTTATAAATGGACAAAATAAAGCACATACTCATGAAAAATAACTAGAAAATCATCTTTCGCCAATTAACTAAAATATTAAATAGCTAGTAATGTGTGTCCTGTAGCCTGTTTGGCAAATTTAATACAATAAAATAGTCAAAAACATAGTAGATCTCTACTTTGAGTAAGGGGGGATTTTTTTCCCCAGTTTTGTATTTTTTGAATGTGTACTTTTATGCTTTCTCCTGAAACGGATGAATTTAAAGTGCTACTGCAGTAATTTATCTGCAGTTTTAGTAAGTGCCACTCATCTTGTGCTGTTGCCCTTCTTAGGCCATTTAATGGGCATAACCCATTTTAAGAAATGTATATGTTTTCAAAGTAAGTGTCTTTGACCTCCCACCTTGTTGAAGTCCAAACATATATGTTTTGCTGTAGTCTGAGTATCTGAGGTGCAGCATAGCTGAAACAATAACATAAAAATTCAGATACTAAGGGAATAAGAAGAACCCCATGTGATAATTTAGGTAATGCTTTCAGCAAGCTGTACTTTAACGTTGATTTCTTCACTAAGAAGAGTATGGTTTGCTGAAAGCATTACCTAAATTATCACATGGGGTTCTTCTTATTCCCTTAGTATCTGAATTTTTATGTTATTGTTTCAGTTATGCTGCACCTCAGATACTCAGACTTTAACATTGATTTCTTCACTAAGAAAAGTAGTAGTAGAATAGGTAATTGAGGCTTTTGACCCTGGATATTAGACTTTTAAACTTGATACAACAGTCTGCCTCTAAGCTTTGTTGTATACTGATATTGCTACTTACTTAACATCAAAAAGCTGTGGTAGTTTGCCTTTATAGATTGCGCCTGTGTTCTGGAATTGCCTCCTGCTGTCCTTGAACTGTTTCTTAGTTTAACGTGTTAGATTTTCTCATCAAAGCTTTTAAGCACGATGTTTAGTTAACACTTGTTCTATCAAATCTGATACAGTAGACTGGTTTGGAATAAAACTGTTCTTTTCATTAACAAACACGATAGCTTGACAGGCCTCTTTCCCAGCACATCATGGGTTTTTTGTGTAATGATATGCACATGCAGATTTTACATTGCATGTAATCTTTATGTTTGCCCAGTTCGCAGTCATCGCTCTAGGACTAGAGTAAATGACTGTTTTTTGCCAAGATTCCAAAAGTAAACTAGCCTCATTAAAAATAATGGTTGCTGAGAAAAGAATCTCTGTAAGTTGAAGCGGTTTGCTTATAGACCTTTTTAACCATAACACAGTTTTGATGCCTTGTCTACCAGTTCAGTGCAGTATGACACCACTGCTGCTGAGAGCTGCTGTGGGATTCACAGCACAGAGGTGAAAAACAAGAACATCTGGATAAAGGAAAAAAAATAGAATAATAGTACCCATTTAAGATCCGATGCATTACTTGAGCTAGCTAGATAAAAATTGGGGAGTGGGGGAAGAAAGGAGAAGAACAGAGTAGTGAAATATCATTTAATGACTTCAGAAAACGGGATTCTCTTTGACTTTTCATTTGACATAATATGTCTGTGTATACATATTGTGTCAAAACCATGACAATGTTATGTATCGCTTTGCCCATTTTTAAAGTGGTTTGAGAAACATATTTTTTAAAATAGAAAATTCAATAAAAGTGTGTAATGGGAATGTTTAATTACTATAATCAGTTACAGCTACAGTCATTTTAGAGTGGCTGGATTTTATAGTATTTGTATACTTACTGCTTTAAACTTTACAAGAGTTATTTCCTACGTAGACACTTCTGATTTTTTTTCCTTCCTTCTGTTTGTAAATGGTTTTGGCTTGGGTCAGTAAAAATGGAAATGCTTAAATATGCAGCATGTGGTCTTTAGAAAATCTGAAAAGTGTTTGGCTACTTTATTGTCAAAAGTTAGGGTTTTTGAAGATACATCTACATGTATACAAAGGATGTGGCTATGCATATGATTTTTTGCAGTTGATGTTCCTAGTAATATTTTTTTCCTACACGAAAATTCAAAAAGTACAGAAAGGCCTTTTCTTAAGGGGAAAAAAAAGTCTCTTCATATTCCCAAAGACTCTCAGATTTGTAGCAGATGTACTGGAATCCCGCTACTAAAATAAAACAAAATCCAATTTTTTTTTTTATTGTATTTTTTTAACAAAACATTAGTTAGTGGCAAAGTAAAGATACCACACTAACAGTAACATATGAAACTCCTAACCTCTGGATTATACTCCAGCTCATACTTCCTTGGAAGTAAATGTAGAGGAAGAAATTGAACCTGTTTCTGTAGAAAACATCCTCAAGCTTTTAAAGTAGATGCTCAGGACCATTGGTTTCACCTTTTCTGGGATTAGAGAATTATCGTTTCATAAACTGGGTGTGAAATAGGTAAGTGACATAGATAAGTAAAGAGATTATAAGGTAAAACCTTAGAAGCGAGTTTCAGAACTGAAATCTGCTTTAGAAGCAGAACTCACAGCTGGTGTATGTCGGATAGTGGAGCAGGACTGAGAACAGTTAGGAACAGTGGCTTCAAGAAGTGTAGTAACTTTTTAAAGGTCAGTCCTGTTACTCATTTCAACAGTCTTTCTCCCGTAGTTACACTTTCCTCTACCTTTGCTCAGGGCTGTGCCTGACCAGATAAAGTATGGTGAGATTGCAGAACTTCTCCCTCCTAGGACACCGAGTAACTGTAATAAGAAAAGCTGTTCTGTGGGGAAGTGGAGTGTTGGCTGGAGCGTTTGTGAAACAAGTGGTTGCAGTGTTGAACAGTGAGGGGAACACGGCTATTGGGGTAAAAACTATTCAAGAGCAACTGGAATATAAAATCCTGATTCTTTTATGGTCTTTTTGTGGCCCAGTTCATTTGACAAGAAAAAGGGAAGGGAAGGTGTCGGAGAACATCTTTATGTGTGTGTGTGGTTGTCTGTTTCAGCTTATTACTCTACTGCAAAAAGCTAAAAAAATACTCATTAGAGCAACAGGCGAGGCGTTTCCTCTCTTGGAGGAATAACACGCATCCTGAAAAAGCATGCATTTCTGTCCTTTGCTGGTTTGTGAACAACGTGGCTGATGTAAATACTTCTGGATTTTTTTTGTTTTCTTAAAAATAAAACACTATTAAATAAGGTGGCAACCAGTAAGCTGAAAAAATTCGATCTTGAAATTTAAGTACATCATTGCTTGTTCCTAATTTGACTTTTTTTAATGACTTCAGAAATAACGTTTCAAGCAAGTAATCGTGTACGTAAACTGTTTAAAGTTCTCACCTGTAGACTATATACTTTTTAGGTGCTAGTAGATAGGACATGTTAAATAGTGCGTGTGTGCGTTTATATCCGTGTTCTTTTCTCTTGTCTTGCAGTGCCCTACCTTACATATCAGAAATGACCCAATAAAATGAACAATAAAAATTGTAAAATTTCCTTACAACAACAAGAACCTAAAATAACCATTTTATAATGCCAGTGAGGTAGCTGACTGTGTGCATTATTGGGTAATAAGATATTCTCTGATGTGTTTACTACATTCAGCCTTCCACACAAATATGTATTGAAGCCATAAAATGACCGTAATTGTAGTAGCGTACACCTTCTTGCTGAATTATTTCTGTTGCATTAATGATTATCTAGTGAAATAATTTTTCTTGCTACTATAAAAAATTTTATAGAAAGCAGAATTGATAGATTTTGTTTGTCAGTAACTTAATTACGTTGTGATCTCAAATTCTGTATCTGTAAAATCATTTAATGGTTAAAAGGCACTGCAATGCCTCACAAGACTGAGATAACTTTGAAATTATTTATATAAATAACATATTTATTATATATATAATATATAGTACCACAGGAAACTCAGATTAATATGATTAGACAGTGGAAAAAATATTTGTTACCATCTTTTGCAAAACTGACATCCTTTGTCAGTTCCACACAAATGTGTTGAATGAGGGTGGTTGTGTTCTAAACATAGTATCAACACTTTGCTTTCTTCAATAGTGTCAGTTTTTATAACATTTTAGATAAAAATAAATTCATTTTTAGTTTAAAAAAAAAAGTTTTTGTTATCATTTTGGTGGTTTTAAAGAAAAACTAACCAGTATAGTACACGTTGTATCTGTTACATTAGATGAAACTACACTTTATTATAGAATTAGATTTTATTATTCAATACTTAACAATCTTCCTTATGTTTTTCAAGGCTGACTGACCTGACTGTGGAATGTGTCTGTGTTCGTCTGTTAACTTTATTTTTCTTTTGAGTGACACACTTGTGTCCTATATTATGAAAATAACCTGTATCCTTTGAAGACCAATAGAGTAACAGTAAGAGTAATCAACAGTAACAGTATCAAACAGTAGGAGTAATCAATACTTTATCCAGGGTATGCATGGGAAGCAAATAGAAGATACCAATTGAGAGCTGTAGATATTGGATGATGATGAACTACTGAACAATGTGGTTTTCTTCTACTGACAGGCCAATTTGAATGACTGAGGGCATGGATGTGTGTGGTGAAGGCGAGTGAGGATGGAAGGGTATGTGCTTCCCAGTAAAAATGGGCAGGCAAGTAAGGTGTTGGAGACTGTTTTGGAGGAAGAACATTCTCTAAAGGCAGGAAGTCAAAAGGTGAGAAGAAATAAGACTATCCTAGAAGTCTTAGCTTAGCTTAAAATTTTCTTCTAAAATTTCTTGGGGAGCAGGGGGTGCTTGACTTTTTTTGGGGAAATTTTTTTTAAAAGTGAGAGCAGCATGCTGAAGATGCTGCTTTGCTTCACCTGTCATTTTTTTCATGTAGTCTCTGAAGCATGCAGCTCTCCTAAACAGGTGGACTCTGAAGAAAAATATCTAAGTAGAAAATGTTGTAATGAGTATTCGGAGGAGAGTGTGACACTGCTGGACTCTGGACTGCCCAAGAAAAAGCTGAAGTGTCATCCACATAGGTAAGACAGATACAGAGTTACTAAGTGGAACCAGGAAGGGAGCACAGGGAAGAGAGGGGACTAGAAGCATATGGCTGCTGGCTTGGAGAATTCTGTATTGATGAACTCAAACTGCCAAGGGCTTATGTCTCTCCGAATGAAGAATGAGGAGCTTTTAAGTCTTGTTTTTGTGGGAGGAGTTTGTCTGAATGAGAATATTATACCAGAAAGGAATAGCTTTGTTAATGTTAAGCTTGCTTTGGCTAATAGAAAAGTTATAGACCTATTGGATGAAGAATGTGATTTCCTCAAGGCTTTGTCGTGGGCACAAACAACCTGAGAAAGCATTGCAAAACTAGAAAATCTAGAAAGCGGTGTTGGTTAGCACAATCCCAGACTACTTCTTGCACTCCAGGGCTGTTCTGAAATCTGGTCTATTTAAAGGGGATGTTTTCTGTCACTCATTGGGAAAGAAATACCAGTGTGTTGTGCTGGTGTCTCATTTTCAGAGAAGTCCTGATTAATAGGGACTTTTGGAGGTCATCTAGTCCAGCTTCCCCTTTGAAGCAAGACTGTTGCCAAGATTGGATGAGGTAGGCTGTGGCTTTCTTCTGCCAAGTCTTGAAAACCTTCAAGGATAGAGATTCCACCAACCCTGTCTGCTTAACCAGGTCCCATGCCACCCTCACATCCCAGCTAAGAGGTTTTGTAGCCAGTGTGCAGAGGTCAGATACAGATGCCAGAGTAATATCCCAAAATGCTAGGGAAAAGAAGTACATGGAAGAAAGAAAACTCTTTGTAGGTATACTTCTCTTGTCAGTCCTGATATTTTTGAGGTGTGACGTCTTTGAAACTTCTGTGTCTTGTTTGATGAATGCTGTGCCTTAGACATGTTTGGAATTTTAAACATAACAGCTCTCAGAGGCTCAAAATTGGTCTTAACATATTAAACAGTGCCAGTGATCCAAAGACACATGTAGCTGGACTTCAAATTCTCATTATCGAAGTAGTTTTGAAAATGGGCTTTGCATGTCAAGTTGTGTTTGGGATCCAGAATTCAGACAAGTTGATACATGATCCTATAATTTCTTTGACCACGTGGTTTTCACTGCCTGGATTCAGTCACAAATTTGGTGGCTTGTCTTTGCCTGGATTGATGGTGACAAAGCCAAAGGAAAGTAAATAGGCAATAAATAGGCAATATATAGTTCTTTTTCTAAGTCTGCAGCCTTCAGGAAACTGTTGACATATTTAGTCAATCACCTCCTTGGATGCTTCTGTGAAAACGAAAAATGATTATATTATTAGGATGTCTATAGCAAACCCATGACAAAGCAGTTGTTAAGTGGGTCTTTTATTGTCTGATCATATGTCATTTTTTTCTTAGAGGTGAGTCATTTTATCACAGTGAAAAAAGCTTCTATTCTTCTTTGATCAGGGTTTTTTTGTGTGCTAGCATTAATAAGTCCTGGGAATTCCTTAAGAGTGGAAGCCTAATAATTATCTCTTTGCTGTCAAAGAGCTAGTCTAGTTGATGCTTGGTTTTTGCAATGTCTAATGTCAAGGTTCTATACCAGTAATTAGTACCAACACTTCCCACATACTGAATTTATGGCACTGTGACCACATTTTTACATATGTTGAGGGATACTTCAGTAACCCTCTTAACATGAGGATATTAAGAGATATGCTCTGTTATCTCCCCCTAGAAATTTAGTTTGCTGCATTTTTGTTTTTTGCTTTCTGGCAGCAAGTGTAATGAGATCAAATTGTGTTATTCTGTAATGCCTTTCACCTAATTATACATGATATTTAAAGGAAAGGGCCTTGCCATGCTGCCAGTATAATGTGGAAATACAAAATTACTTCTGTTGAAAACCCTTTTGACTGTTAGAAGACATTAAGTGGCCAGATAAAGCAAAAACACTGTCCTGGAGGCCTGCCAGAATGCAAGTAAGCTATTGATATTGAATCTTTGACCTTACGGTATTCTAGGAATGGATGAACAAAGGAATTACTTTTTCTCATGAACCGGTGCATGAGTAATCAATGAAAGTTAGATAAAAATAATATTTTTAAAAAATGCTACCTGGGAGCACTTCTCATAGGGTCTCAGAAATTAATTTCTGTTAATTTCTGACTGAACTAGAGTTAAAATATTATAAGAACCTATTTTGAAAAATGCCTAGCAGAAGCACTGTCAGCAGCACACATGTATGTGTTATCAGTCTTACCAGCAGTGGCAATGTATTTTGCTACAGGTTAGACAGTCAAGCCCTTTTCTGACTATGAACAATACATGAGCCATAAATCCTTACGCCTAAATTTCAGTGTTACAGACTGTCCTCCTCTGTCCATTGCCATAATAATTGAGCTGCTTCTGCTTTATTTTTAAAGCAGAAAATACAATAAATGTCTTCATTTGAAGCTCGCTTAGTTTATAAGGGTTTATTTTTATTCATATGTGGGGAAAACCACACAGTCTATTTTAGCTCAGAATGCGTTATAGTTACCGGGTGACTTCATATTCTTTTCTTTCATTTTCTTTTCACAGGATTGAAATCCATAATCTTGGAGTAACTGCCGTACAGTTTCCATATCTTGCGTACATACATCTACTGTTGGTAGATGAATATGGTAGATGGTATTTGTTGAAGGCTGTATTTATTAATGGAAGGAAATGTCTCTTGGATAGCTAGATCCACAATTAGGAACATCTCTAGAAAAAATGGTAAAGATTGTGAAATCAACTTAGGTCAGTGAGGTACTAATGCAGTGGGGTACTATTAGGAGAGGAATGAGCATGTTTGCTCAGAGTGTCTTATGCTACGTAATTTTTTAAGTGTATTTGAGTGTTGGTTGGAGTTTCTGCATTGTGCTGTGTGGTGGGGACTTTCTCTGTGGCTCTGCTGGGCCTTGTTCTTTGCCACCGCCTCACTTCTGTGACATGGGAATTCTGGCCTGATTTTTATCTGCAATGTGTTATTACAGCGTGTCCAAAACCTGGTAGACCAGCAGACTTCTGGCTAGCCACACATTGTGTGTATGTGTTCTGCTGCCGGAGATTTGGCAGGATTTGGTAGCTCTGACAACTCTCCTTGTCTTTTCTACTGCACTCATGCCATGGAGTACAGGTTCGTCAGATCATTTGCATGTTTTGATGACTATAAATACTTGTTGCTAGTGGCATTTATTTTCAGTCAGCTGTTTTTCATTTGAGCACTGATTCTGGTTTGCCTCCTTTTAACTTTGAGAAAGATGGGTGATTGTCAAGAACAAATATACAGAAAATGTAGTTCTGAGCTTCCCTTCACATATTCCAGGTGCTTCAGCCTATGCTGTTTCATTGGCTTTCCTACAGATTGTAAATACTGTTTGAGTGAGAGCTTTAGAGAATCACATTGAATGTCTTATATAAATGGTTAGTGCCTTATTATACACTGAAAAAGGCAAGGAGTAGCAGAAGATAAGGATTAAACTCATGGGCCTCTCCAACTCCAGAGTTAAAAGTACAGATCATAGAGATGGTTTTTCATACCTTGTGGTGAAAAGAGTTGATGTCTGTCTGGTTTGATGACATCAATACAGCTTGTTCTCATGGGAAATAATCTCCCCAGCAGATCTGTAGGAAGGAGCCTATATGCCTCTTCAGCTGAATATAGTCAGTGCTATGCATAGATATGGAGATTACTGTAGGAGTTTCCAGTACAGAAAACTTTGCTTTAGGGTTTGAAACTCTTGCTGAAGAAGTAATGCCTGGGTGAATGTTGTGACTCACTGGGGTGATGAATCTTAAGGAATATTTCAATTAATTCCTCCTGACATAGCCTCTAGTTCTGAGGTTTTAGCAGCAATTCCAGAGTACCTAGAGCATAAGCATCCTTCTTCATGTAACTCATACAATTTTACTGTGGGAGCTAAGGTAACTTTACCAAAGTTCATCTACTCCCTTCTCTGGTGGCTGGGGAGATGTTTATAGAAATGCTTCTGTGGGTTCCATTTTTGACAGTGGCTCTACTTTATCACCAAGACCAGCACTATCAACTTTAAGTCATTAAACATGAGAGAAATGGATTCAATATGAGGGCAGATTTGGAATGTTGCTCTTTAGAACGAAGGGAAATAAGTAATTAATAAAATGTCCATTTCCATTTCCATCTCTGTCCTTGCTAGGAGTGCAGGAGAGCGTTTATTCTAATGATTATTATCCTTTTGCACTTGCTGCAATTATTGGAGTATCCAGTGTGGCTTTAGGGGGGCCTGGCCAGAGCAGTTATTCTTTTGAATAGATTCATCAGCTAATACAGCTAGAGCAGAGGCTTGATCAACATGAACAGGACGACAGAGTGACAGCACAAAAGGGAGGACATGGCTGCTGTAGTGAAAGGGGTAGTATGAGACCACCATTATGGTGGGCCTATTGCAGTAGAGGTCTGGGGAGAATTGCAAGAGGCTGGCACATGGTTCATTGCATGGTACTGCTATCCCAAAACTATGACCCACAGTGTGTGTGTTCAGCAGAACCTTAAAAAGGAGTGTATTAAGCAGCAAGAAATTTAATACAGTGCTTCCTGCTTGAAGCTAAGATGAGCCTGCTGTAGGATTTAATTTTGCTTGGGAACTGATGCAGCAGGCTGTAGCCCACAGCAGAGTGGAAGCAGCCAGGGTAGAGAAACTGCTTGTAACATGTGACAAAGCAAACTGCAAAGAAGCCGTTCAAGGGGCCAGAAGGAAGCTTTAGATGGAATGATTGAAAATTGTGACTAAAAAGTTCCTGCCTGTCATTCCACGAGATTAAATTCTCTGATCCACCATCCTTTTATTTTTTTTCCTGCTGGGTTATCTTATCTGTGGTATAGCTATCACTTTGATGGTTTAATTGTACGTGTCTCTTGACCTCTTTAATGATAGCCCTCCGTTGGCCCACTCTTCCTTGCCTTGACCAGGTGGCCATATGGCATCATCTTAACCTCCTCCAGTGAAGTGTTTCAAGGGGAAGTGCTTCTCCCAGGCAAGAAAAACTTGCTATAGTATAAATCTCTCTCCTTCATCTCCTCGGGTCTCCTATTTGTGACTTGGGTCTCCTGGGTCTTATTGTGACTCTGCACTTTCTTCCTCCCAGTCTCCTATTTGCAAATCTGCTTCAAGCCATCTCTGTCGTTTGCCATCATCTTTTATTCCTGATATTGCAGGGGTTTTTCCATGTTTGTCTCCTCATTCATACGTTTTGTGACTTGAAACTTCTTTTCTACAATTCATCTAAGTTCAGTAGCAGATGCTGGGAGCAGTGGAGAAACAGAGTTTCCTTTGCCATGAAGAAGATATGGCTTGTCAGGACTGGGAAGTATACCAATAGTGGCTTCACTTAAATCTTCCTACTTAACGCTGCCCATTAAACTAAAATAACAGCCTGTTTGGCCAGAGCAACCTTGCAGAGGAAAGTGTGACTTGTAGTTTTTGCTCAAACAATGAAAATAAATGCCAAATCCAAATTTCTTAATTTAGTTAGCATAAACATTTTTTCATATGAGACCTCAGAGACTCTCTTTGAAGCAATTGCTGTTCCAGAGAACATGACTGAAATTGAAAAGGTATATTTATGATTGGCATCAGCCTTACAACTGGGTGACGTATCATTTGTCCTTTTTTCATCAAGGTAATAATCCAACTTGTTCCCAAGAATGCTCCCATGTCCCTGTATGTCTGTTCTTCTGCAGTTTATATCTTGATCAGAATTACAATTTTCTCAAGATAATTCTTTTCAGAAGGAAACTAAATACATTTTGGGTTGATTGCATTATTGGTAGTGTCTGAAGTTGTACTTACATGTCAGACTATGTTGTACTACATAAATACCTGAGCTGTAAAAAGGAGCAGGAACTTTATGTTGCTCTGGTTGTTCGTTTCGAGTACATGAGTTAACTTGTTTTGTAGTTGGCTTGTTTGTCTGACATGAAGTGTAGATTGTACTGTAGACATGCTCAAAGCAGGAATCTAGTGACAGTGACACAAGGTTAAAAACTGGAAAATAATTCAGTATGATTGTGGAGTTTTTACTACCCAGTCTTGATAATATTTAAATGTAAAATCAAAGGGCAGAGCTGAAAGAAATTAAAAGTCTGTTTACAGAGTGAACTTGTGTATTTCTTGCCCAGGCTTCCTTTTACAAAGTAATAAAGCAGCAGTAGTGGTGCACTGTAGTCATGTCAAAATTATACAAATAAAAGTTTGGGACAAAAATAAGTCAAGTTCAGAATTTCATCAGGCAGATCTGCATCAGTAGAGTGCATTTTTATTAAATATTCATTATTGTAATACAGTGTGTATCCTCAACAATTTGCAGAGATATACTTGTAGTAAATGTTCTTGTACCTCTGTGGTTTAGTCTTTTTAAATGTTCTTTTTATGTAGGTGGAATGGAAGGTAAATGTAAATATCAAATTTTATGGAGAAAAATATGGAGAAAAAAAATCTTTCCCTGGATGTTAGAGAGCAACTCCTGATTCTTTTGCATATTAAAGATTTTTATATTTTTTGGAGGGAGCCATTGTAAAATTTGTTTTTGTTTTCTTAATTACACTGTCCAAATAATTTTTGTCCATTGTCACCCCTTTAGGGGTGCCTCTGTTAGGCCATGTCCTTGCCTATGTCTGCAATTATTTTTTTTTTCTTTCCAAAGTCTCAAGTCTACAGTTCATCTTTTGGCAAGTTCTGTGAAATGTTGGGAAGTGTTTATTATTTATTCTTTTGCTTGGATCACGTGTGTTAAAATCTTGCAAATTAACTATATTTGTGGGTTTTAGTGCAAGTTGGATGGAAGCTTGCTATATGGAAATAACGGCTCCCATCTGTTTTGGAATAAATTACTTGTCATAGTGTCTTTACAAGGTGAACACTTGTCATAGACATCCTTCTGTTTCTGCCTTGATTATATATCTGACTTGACCACTTCAGTTTTCAGAGAACTTGAAAATTGCTGAAGAATGACCTTACAGACTCCATTATTAATCTCACGTACTTAAAGGAACGGTTTTCACAGAAAGCATTCAGCACTCTGCTCATAATGAGCTGAGGCAAGGAACATACGTGTTCCTACTTTGTTATCTTCTTCCTTTGGCTTGTATTTTGATAGAAAGGGATAAAAACTTGTAAAAGCAGATGAGCTAGATTTTTGCACCAGATTAAATACTGAAATAACTGCATTCAGGTCCACACATATATTTTCTTCTGGGCCCACTTGATGTCTGTTCTTAGTATTTGTGTATACATTGGTCTACTCTTAATTCCTTTATGAGAACAGGCTCTGAGAAGCATGGTGGTTGCTGGGAATGTTTGAGAGGTACAGCAGATACCCAACAGCTGCTGTTGAAAGGATCCCAACACCACGCAGAAGCCACCTTCAGTGCAAATGATTTCTTCTCTCTCAACAGTATCCCAGTGAGCCCAGGAAGAACCGTGGCTGCCATCAGTAAGTGACTGGATGTGACAGGCTGGGGAGCCAAAGTGAATCATTACAAAAGGAGAGGACCAAATGTTTTCTGGCAGCCCAGATGAATGGAAGCTCTTGCTAGACATAAAGGTTGCTCTTTTTAACCCTTTAAAATGCCCTTTAATCAGTGGCAGTGGCCCTAAGTGAACCAATTCTGATCTAAGGAGAGATTTACTTCTTTAATCTCTCTGAGATCTGTCTCCGCTTTCAGAACAGGAAAACTACAGCTATCTTATTCTTCCTTTCTGTTCTGCACATTTCACTACCTGATTCACTCTGTGAATCTAGAAATGTTATGGGTGGTAGAGTTCCCTCCCACGCCCACAATTTCTTCTCCGCATTATGAACTGTTATCTGGAAAAAAAAGAAAAAAAAGTTTATACCTTTTACAAGTCCTTCAAGATTGTTTTGGTTACTTGAGAGAAGAAAGGACCAAGATACATTGGCTTTTTTGGGGATATGATGACAAAAGTACATTTGATTAAATTGTAAGGCAACGAATTAAGATATGTGATCAAGCAGCACGGAGTCAAATACAGTTTAGTGTTGATAAATATAAAGTGGTACTCACTAAGGAAAAAACACTTGATTAACTCCTCATTGCTCCCTGATTTTGGATTAGCTGAATGCACTTAAGACATTTTGGGTTTTTTAAACCACTCACTGTATATATATCCTTGCATGCTAATTAGTGAAAGCTTCTGTTTAATATGGATCAGCTTACAAAACAAATAAATGTTAGAGTATATGAGAAGCAGATCTGAAAAAATAATACTAAAATGTAAATCCAGTATAGAAGTGATGCGCCATACAGCTTTATGGCTAACATATTCTGGTTGTACTGCTTTCACGAGGATGCAGCTAAAATGGAGAGACTTTCAGACTCAAAGGGAATTTCCAACTCAGTTTCAGTTTGAGACTTTCAGTTTCAGAAGGAATTCGAAAGAACGGAAAAGGATGAAAATAATCATAGCTTCCTTTTTAAAATTAAATCTCCAAAACTAGGTAGTAGTGGAAGTATACACTGGCACAGTGTAGATTGAATAAAGAGCCTGTCCGTGTTTGGCTTTTCTCAAGGTATGATGATAAAAGGACATTCAGCCAAATTCTAAGGCAACAAACTAAAAACTAGCACTCACTTTTTTTCTAATGCAGTGCAGTATTAATCTATGAAATGAATGCATTGACATAAGTTATCATTTAGGACAGAGGCTTGTTAGTATTAAATTAAAGAATTAAATCAGTATATACATCTACCAAGAACACCCACAGCTTCATTAGACACGATTAAACAAAAATCGAGGAGGCATGTACATTTTCATACTTCACTGCATCAGGCACCTAGGAAATGACAGAGGTTAAGAATAAATAATTTTCATGTTATCCTCATGTAGGATTTCAGCCTTTCAGATTGAAAAAAAAGAACCCCCTGACTCTTCTTAACTCTGGAATTTTTGAATGTATGTGTGGGGGAGACTAAGCTGTTCAACCAGCTTTAATGAGAACCTTGAACCCTGTGAGCTTTAAAGCTGATGTTTCATATGAAACATCAGTGCAAAATCCTGCATAATGCAGGAATAAAAGTTGCTGAACAGGCTTTGTGTTTTCTTTGGCATTTGTGGAGGAAAACCACAGTGCTTTTATAGCTTAGTCTAGAAATACCCGTGCAATGCACCTCTTCTTACTTCTCGTAGGGAACAAGAGATTGGGATAAAAGAGTCAACAAAAGGAGCTATTTCTCCAGTGTCTACTTGCATTCATTCTCTTGGTGGGAAATAGTTATGCCCTTTTTCTTAGCAAGAAACTGAACTATTAGGAGCTTGGTTGTCAGTTCTGCAACTAAGGAATACAGAAATGAAATTACTAGTTGATGTGGTTAGGGTGGATCAGTACTGGGTAATACTAAGTGGTGGAATCCTATCATCTTGAAGGTACTTCTCAGGTGACTGAGTTAGCTGACATTAGATTTTCTCCATTTTATTGAAATACCTATCTTTGGATTATCTGTCCATGTCTTTTTTGCCAATGGAACGTGGGTCAGTATTGCTTCTTTAACTTCCATTTATATAGTTGTATCTTGATTTGTAATAAATAAGTGTTAATGTCACATAAATAGAGAAAAACAGCTTGAGTGTGACAACGATATTTGCATTATTGTTACAGAAATTTTGTAGCAAACTTGACTTGGTTTTGTCAGACACCAATAGCCTGAGGGTGGTGTCATCAGAGCTGTCCATATTGTTCTGTCTAGAAGGTGTCATTCAGGATTACTTCAATGAAACAGCTAATTTATCCCCGAATAGGGATACTGTGGTTTTTGTGGATAGAAAGTAGAATGAAACTCATTTTAGATTTGATATTCTCTCAGACTTTCCTAGTCTCCCATTTTTTTAGAAAATGCTTTTTCATGCCACCTCCTTAAGAAGGAGAGGGTGGGGAAGGGGATGTGAGTTCCATGCACATCCCTCAGTTGATTTTCACAAGAGTATCTTTGGCTTCATTAGGAATGAGGCTCTTAAAGCTCCTTCAAAAACAATGCTCCTAAATCAAAACCAGATGTCCCAATAGTGTGCATTTCCATTATACTTTTCTTTCATTCTTTTTCCCATCTACCCCTGCCCAATTCAACAAAAATCATTTTCTTTGGGAATGGTAATCTTTCTTACTTCTTTGAGGCTGTTTAAACCATTTGTTAGGATCCTTCAGTAAGGCTGTTAAGTTTTTGCTTAAGTTACCTTGCTTAATTGAATTTGGGTACCTTGATAAAAATTGAAGAATAAATATGAGGCTGTTTCAAAATAACTTCTTCTGTCTGTAACAGTTTTGTTCTGAATTCAAACATCCATTTTCTGGTGTATTTGCAGATGTGTCTTATTTTCTTCATCATGTGCTCTGTTTTGCAAAAACATCTTTCCATTTCCCTCTCACCATTTTACAATCTTAGAAAGGCTTTGGTGTTGTTCTAGTCAGCTGTGTCCCTCCCCATCACTAGTATTTTCTCTTTCACACTCCAGTCCCACTATCATATTTGACTTTTTTTTCTCTTTTCCCAAGAAATTGGATGTGTTCTAAATATTGCAGATGTTTCACTCAGGTTTGAGAATCTTCCCATACTATTGGTATGACCATGGTCCATGACCCAGTTATCTCAGGCCTCGGCAAATTGCGTATTTTAACTTCTCCTTGGCCTCGCATGATCCTTTGTCTCCCTGCTGTTATCTTTCACCTAAAGTCTTCATTTTTTGCAGTCTGCTGTAAATGTCTTCCTGGAATCCTTTTCGTGGTTTCTGATCTCTGTCTGCATCGCATATCTTCCCCTTTCAAAACTTAACACAACAATGCCTCTTTCTCAAATATATCTTTCTTCCCATCTCCCTTGTTCATGCCAAGCTTTCTGCCAGCATGGTGTGCTGTGCCATTTTTCCAGTTTCTCCCAAAGCTTGACTCATATCTTCCTTCACAACAGCTCAGGTTCCTAGGCATTAATCAACTCATAGTCTTACGATTGCATCTTAATATTTTTCCCCACAGTCTTCCAACACTGATTTTTTAAAAATCTGTTTAGCAGTCATTTTTGAAGACAAAACCTTTTGAGGGTAAATGACAAGTTTTTGAAGTAAATCTGCCCCCAATCTTTTTCTTTACCGAAACTCACTGTTGAAAGGAATCAACACTTAGAAAGGCAACTTCATTCCTGTGAAGGGAAGGAGAACTAGGTTAGAGAGACTTGGCTTGATTTGTTATCATCTGCCCTGAGACCTGAATTGGTTTTAAAATACACTGCATATTGATCTAGCTAAGTAGCCATGCTGTAGCCTTGTACTCAATACAGTTGCATTCTTTGCTTTAGAAAACCTCTCCAGTGTTCTTGTTCACTAATAATATTTCTTTTGCTTGGTGGTAGTTTGAAAAACACAAATATTTTAAATTTGGCTTGTATGCTAGATACTTACACTAGTTTGTTCTAGTTAACAGTGTTTTATCTGCTAGCATTTCCTATGTCAGCTTTTGAATAACTTTTCAAAATGAAGGCATGCAATTTCACAATGATGGTTTGAGCAGAAACTTTTATTTATGTGCTGAGCAAATCAACAATATGATGCTTAACTCTTCCTTTCTAAATATTCACCAAACTATTATACATTGTTGCATTTACGTGATGAATTCTCTAAGTAAAATCTTTCATATCTCTGCATCAGGGAAAACTACTAATAGCTCAGACTACATCTAATTTAGATTCAGTAAATAAATATGTGAAAGAAGCAGGTGGTTATTGCTGCAGCAGTCCTGCTAGTTGAACAAATCTAAACACCAGCGTGCTAGATAAAATGAGAAATCTTGCTTTTCATTGCCTGTACCCCTGTGTTAAAGCAAATACCTCAAGCACGATTCACTGCTTTCCTGAATATTCTGTTTCGTGTATATTTGTTTGCTTTTTAAAATACTCATCACATGAGCTAGAATTCTGTCAAAGTTTTATAATTCCTGTTTCTAGTGGTAAATTATGTAGGTAGTGTGGCTTTAACTCATGTTTGATTAGATGCTGTATGTTTTTAAATTAATTTCTCTCTAAGCTCTTTGCAAGGAATAGTAACCCACTGCAGAGAGGTTACAGTACTATGGACTCTGTCTGTTCTGCCTTAATGATACAAGGGAATAGTTGAGCAAGAATAAATGAGGTACTTTTGGTGGGTAAAAATGTGAGCTGACTGTCAGTGTGAGATTGGTTCTAGGAGCAGTTAGCCAGCAGTAATAGGGCACACTTGAGTAATTGAATTTGCATAACAAGGCTTGCTGAAGAGATCTGACAGGCCCAGAGATTTGTCTGGCTGGAGATCTCCAGATGGACGTGACCACACAGCAGCTGGGTGGCACGTTTCTCAGCATGGTCAGCAACACCCAGACTGTCAGCTGGCCCCTGCAATTGCAAAGCCCTGGCAGGCCAGCTGGTGGCTTCTGACAGCCAGTGGCCCCGTTAGAGAATCTTTTCATTCTGCCTGTCAGGGTACAGGACCTGCAGGGACCAGTGGTAAGATGTAACAAGTCACCAGTGAGAGTTGTTAAGATGCTTCAGAAACCTGCTTCTGTTAAATAGCTGCTGCTTTACCGCTGAGAGTGAACCTTCTGAAAGCTTTTTCCATCCTTTAACAAGGACAGGACAAACCTGTTTTCCAGCATTTTGTTTGGAAATCTATCACTTGGTGTTAGTTTGTACATGTTTAGTTTCAATACCAATATTTCTGCATCTAACCAAGCATGCCCAGTCAGTGACAGAAATGCATTTTTATGCACTTAATATATTTGTAAGACAAAATACTGGAGCTTTTCCTCCCTGTATTCCTTCCATGGCTACCAATATTGCTGTATTCTAGATTTATCAGGTTCAGTCAAAGGGAACAGTTTATGGAAATACACTGTAAGGGAAAGCATTAGTAACAATTGAAGCAACAACTATTTTACTTGGGTAGTGTGCACAAATATTCTGTATAGGTAGGAAAAGAATATGCATAATACTAGAAATCTCTTTCTCTGTCATCCTCCAAGAAATGATGTGCAAAATGAGGACTATCCCTCTCTTGTTCAAAGTTGCTTGGTCCTAACATCCCTGAGCCCCAGACACTAAGCATTAAGCTGTTGGATTTAAACTCTGTCCCCCCTGCCAAACTTGGGAAAGTTCCTGTTCACCAGGAGTTTAGAATCCAGGTCATTCCACTCCCAAAACAGTAATAAAACCAGTAACGGGAGTTATATACTCTCACACGCTTGTTATTTCTGTCCTGATTGATGTTACTTTTCCCTGTTTGCAAGGTGACATAGTCAAAACAAGGGTAGTGGTAAACAGCTCAATGTCCAGATGGAGATCGGTGACAAGTGGTGTCCCGCAGGGGTCCGTATTGGGACTGGTACTGTTTAATATCTTCATCAGTGATGTAGACAGTGGGATCGAGTGTACCCTCAGCAAGTTTGCAGACGACACCAAGCTGAGTGGTGCGGTTGACATGCCTGAGGGATGGGATGCCATCCAAAGGGACCTGGACAAGCTCAAGAAGTGGGCCCGTGTGAACCTCATGAGGTTTAACAAGGCCAAGTGCAAGGTCCTGCGCCTGGGTCGGATCAACCCCCGGTATCAATACAGGCTGGGGGATGAAGGGATTGAGAGCAGCCCCGCCAAGAAGGACTTGGGGGTACTGGTGGATGAAAAGCTGGACATGAGCTCACAATGCGCACTTGCAGCCCAGAAGGCCAACCGTATCCTGGGCTGCATCAAAAGAAGCGTGGCCAGCAGGTCCAGGGAGGGGATTCTGCCCCTCTACTCTGCTCTGGTGAGACCCCACCTGGAGTACTGCATCCAGCTCTGGAACCCTCAGCACAAGAAAGACATGGACCTGTTGGAGCGGGTCCAGAGGAGGGCCACGAAAATGATCAGAGGGATGGAACACCTCTCCTATGAAGAAAGGCTGAGAGAGTTGGGGTTATTCAGCCTGGAGAAGAGGAGGCTTTGGGGAGACCTTATTGCAGCCTTTCAATACTTAAAGAGGGCCTGTTGCGACAGGACAAGGGGTAATGGTTTTAAACTAAAAGATTTAGACTAGATATAAGGAAGCAATTTTTTACAATGAGGGTGGTGGAACAGTGGAACAGGTTGCCCAGAGAGGTGGTAGATGCCCGATCCCTGGGAACATTCAAGGTCAGGTTGGACGGGGCTCTGAGCAACCTGATCTAGTTGAAGATGCCCCTGCCCATGGCAGGGGGGTTGGACTAGATGATCTTTAAAGGTCCCTTCCAACCAAACTATTCTGTGATTCTATGATTCTGTGAAACAAGTACGTGCCTGCTGTCTAACATACAGGCTACTGATTTGGACAGTCCCTTTTTGGATGTATGCAAACCCCCACAAACCAAGGGAACTAAGAATAGTTTTTATTGTATGTAGTATCCCTAGACATCCTAATTTCTTAAGTATCTTCTTGCTTCACTGAGTTTATTAATTTACTTTCTTTTGGGAAGGCTGGAGGAGAGACCTGTTTTCTGCTGTTCTTCAAGCATCATTGTCTGGATTGTTCCTATGGGGTAGTCATCCATAGAATTCTGTCAAATCAGTAGCCCTAACGTTTATCTTTCTTCTGAAAAATTCTATGTCAAAGTTGAACATTAGTCCGTTCCTTCTTACTGTGTTCTCTTTCTTTCTGGCAAGTAGCGTTCAGCCTTTGTAAACCTGACCAGTTGATTCTTCTACCAGGTTTTGTGCCTTCCTCACTTGATTAGTCCTGTTACTTATGGTTATGACTTATCTTGTCATGACCTTTACCTTGTCCCTACCTTCCACCTCTGAAAGCTTAGGACTTTAACAGTCATGCGTAATTCTACGAGCCATGCTCTGTTATCGCTCTCAAGTCAGGGCAACCTGGCTGTAGGCTCTTCCCTACCCGCTTCATAATTTGAAGGTGGCAGGGGGACCCCTGTAAGACTCCTTATCTAATTTAATGGTTCATATCTCTGCGGGTGGGCTGGGATTCCCTGCCTGGACTTCTGCACACTGGCTTTAGTCAGGCTGGAGTCTTTTTTTGATGAAGGAGGATGTTGTACCCAACTGAGTTCAGGATACTTGGTAGCAGCAAAGGCCTTCTGGCACACAGAGAACTCTGTATTGGCGAGAGCAGTGTGAAACAGCCTCAGGAAGCATCCCATCCATCCAGTCTTTGAGTCTGCTCTAGCACACTAATTTAACGCTGGGTCCCTATTCCATTTCTCCGTAGGCTGGCTTGAATTCCCTGCCTGAACTACTGCACCCTGGTTTTAACAGGCTGGTGCCCCTCTGGCAATGTTTGGAATGAGCTGTATAATATCCTATTGTAATTTATCTGTTTAATCCGTCTTGTTCTGTTATAGGATGTATGAGTTCCCTTTTGTCTCAAGAAGAGAGAGATTAGACTGTTAAAATAAGACCAAAAACTTCACAGTTTGGAGGGATGGATAGGTTTCTTTTTATCAAAAACATTTTGATACCACTCAGAGACTGTCCAGAAAGGGTTCTCTCTTTTAAAAGAGCTCCATATGAATGGAGAATGAATAAGAGAAATTGTCAAAATGAAGACCACTTCGATTGTTTTATAGGCTTTATAGACTGTAATAAATGCTTAGTGTGCAATAAGTGATTTACAAAAAGTTCCACCGTGAAAGAAGTGGAATAATGCCATTAAACCTTTTAATTAATTTTTATATCTATTCATCAAAGAAGTCTGAAATAGCAAGTTACAAATTTTGTTGAGTCCTGTGATGCTGCAACATAAAACTCAAAAGATTTGGCTTGTAGAATGGGAACCTCAAAGCATTTCTGTTCAAAAAGCAATGATGACTGAGCAAATCACTCGTTGTGTCCATCAGATTAAAAAAATAGGCACGTAGAGAACATACTCGACAGAACTGTCTTCCTTTGTAACCCTGAGTTTTTGTTACATACATTGCTTTGGGGTGGGGAATTTTAAGTCTGATGTGTATATAATCCCTGTAAGTCCATACGCTAAATAAGCAGAAACCTTTTGAGTGCACTTTTAGCTAATTCTGGAAATGCCCTTGTTAGGACATTAACCTATCATTTACTCTTTTTTTGCATGAATTTAAATATAATATTATTGAGAAACATAATTGATCGACCAGCCTCTCCTGGCACAGTAGTGCAAATCTCTAATCAAAACATTGAACAGCTACCTCAAGAAGGGAGACTTGGCAACATTTGGAGATGCTTACATAATCATTTTATTGCTTCTTATGTTGAGTTCTAGCTAACCCTTGCCACAAGATAGAAAATAGCCTTTTTAAATGTAAGTAAGTGCTGCATCTTTGCTTCCTGTAGGTGATTCCGATCCCTTTCCTTTTTTTGTGTCCATTTTGCACAAAGAAAGTGAAGAGTTGTACTTGAGATAGATATATAGAGGCTGCACAGAGACAAGGAATGTAGTCTGAAAACCTGTACTCTACACACAGCAAAAGGAATTGTTGAAATGCCAAAGTGCACCTTATATGTTTAGCCAAAAGTGATTAAGGTGCTGGTATTTCAAATGTTGTAGCAGGTAGGCTGTGTTTAGCAGATCTGATTAGTCTGTGTATAGTCTGTGCCAATTTTAGTAGTTTCTGGTGTGGATGCTTTGCTTTTATGCCAGTTGCTCAGTAGCTGGTTCAGGCATTTAATTTTTGATGTAATTTTGAATATTAAATTCAAATTTGAAGCAGTTATTTATTTAATATTATATAGAATTAAAAATGCTTTGTAAGTTTCTCAATAAACAACTCTCTTCCCTCGTCCTTCTTTCCCCCACTCTCCAGGAAAAGGGAGATGCAGGTGTCATCAAAGCCTCTTTTTTGAGGTTTCTCTATGTAGCCAAAAAAGTTTATATTAAGTATACTGACCTGATCGTATTTCTGTATTTTCCCTACTAAAGCCTCCACTGAACTGTGGTATGGTGATAAATAAGGGATACAGCAGGAGCCAGAGCTGTACTTCATGTACATTATCTCGCCTATTAATCCAAGAGAGGAGGCACAGTACAAAAATAAGGAAAAACTTTGTTGTTTGAGGGTGTTTATCAGAATTAAGTCACTATTCTGAAATAAATTGCATTAGTTCACTTGTTCTTTACAATTTCATCATCATTCTTTATGAATGAAAGCCCAAATCTCGTGACTGGGCTACATTTGAGGGCAAAAAAAGAATGCCTACTAGTTACATATTCTGAGACCAGAGGAAGCACAGAAGGATTGCAGGATAACCTCTTAAAAACCTTATTTTCTGTGTTTATATCAGGCAAGTGCTGTTCTTTCTTCATCTACATTCCTGTGTTCAAGTTATTTTGAAACTGTAATGTTATCTCCCTATGAAGGCAAATGTATTTTTTTCTTTTGATTTAAAAGCTTTTAAAAGCATACTTTAAAAAATTATTCTAGCCACTTTTTTTCGCTTTTGCTAACATTTCAGAATGATCTTGGGCATTTTATAGATAGCTATAAACCAAGTAGAAAACATGCCAAATTACATTATTTATTCCAGGTTCTTGCTTCCTCATGATTCTTCTGTGAGTGAGGAGGAAAAAACAGTGCAAATCTATTGAACCAATTACATGCATGCCAAAATATTCTAGAGAATACTTGAAAATTGGAGGTTTTGAGCTACTCTCCAACTTCTTTCTTCAATATTAACAATAATTACATCTCTTCAGTACATATGATTCAGTGCATTTTTGACGCAATCTGATTTTTGTAGATCAAAAATTTTGAAAACAGAAATAAATGAGGCTTAAGATGAGAAAATTGTTTACCCTCAAGTATGGCTGTTTCTTTCCTTCCAGTGTATGAATCATGTAGGTTTTACTAGTTCTGAGGTTGTTTTTCTCAACAAGTGGCTTTGAAAGGATTTGTTATTTATTTAGATTTTGCTGCTAATACCTTTCTTTCTTCTCTTAAGAAGGAATGTTTCTGTGCCCTCGTTGGTGGCCTCTTCCCTGTTGTTTTGACTGCTCTAAGCAGTAACAAGTAATTCTTGTCCACTACTAAATTTTCCATGCTTAATTTATCTGATTTTTTGTAGCAGATTTATGTGGATAGGGGTTTTTTTCCTTCTTACTTACTGTTGTTAAGGTTGCTTCATATGGGTTATGTTTTTATTTCATAGTTATGGCTTTTTTTTTCCATCTGATATAAATTTGAGATCCCATATTCCAAACTGGTCATCTTCCTCATCTTGATTTTCATCATCTGTATGTGTATGTGCAAATTTATGTGCAGCCATCAGCAATGATTCAAACTGATCTCTCATCTGTTCCTTTAAACTTTCACCATTCTTTAAATTTATTTAGGAACAGGCAGTGCTCTACTGAATCTCTACTTAATTTTTGGTCCTTCCTTTCAACTATATTCCTAAACAGGATGCAGTTCTGTCCTCCATCCTTGCCTCTCCACCTTGCAAACCCTAGTTATCCCCTTCCTTGATTACTAAATGCACCTCCACTCTAGAGTTGATATCTGCAATTTCACTGAGTTTATTTACAATGCTTGAGTTGCAGATAACATCTTTCTGTCATATTGTAGTTGTCTTGTTCTCTTATATGCCCCTCTTACATGATGACGAAGAGTAGAAGCAAAACAAAGTAACACAGCAGGTAAATAAAATGGACTGAACTACGCAGAGTTTGGAAAATTGGATTTATTTGGTTGTCATTTGCCTGCCTTCAAGCAAGAATGGCAGGTCCCTTTTTTCTCTCTAAGTTCATCGATGCTGTCTTCCGTATTGCCACTCTTGTGGTAAGCCACCACCACCTTCAAGATATTTCTAAGATGGTTTGGAAATCTGTCTGTCCAGCATAGGAATTCTGGCTAAACTGTTACTTAATACATGTTGTATCTTTGACACCCTGTTTGTATGCAGAATCTGCCACTTGATGTCTACCCAACACAGTCAGGACTGTGGAGGGTTGTTACCTTAGTCTCAAAGGATTGCTCTTTTGCTGGACTTTGGTTGTGTCAAGGAGCTATTTGGAACGGGGAAAAACGAGTCCCCCCTCCGTTGTTCCTCTTCCTCTCCAAGAGGCAAAAGTGTGAAATGGAGGTTACTCGAACAGAACAAAAATGATTATGACAAACAGCGTCTTTAAAAGGGCTTGTAGAATGAGTGGACAATGAGGAACCACAGAGGCAAAGCAGCTTTGGATAGCAAACAGGACTACATAGCTTTGTAAGAGCAGAAGATGCAATCTAACTGCAAGACTCATAGGTGAGCTGCAGTAGCATTAAGAGGGGCACCATGATTGTGAAGGTGGTCATCAGTTACAGATAACTGAAAGGATTTTGGACATCCTAGCAGACGGGTGTACAGTTTGTGCTTGATGGAGACCTAAATACAGCCTCTCTGTGTTAACGCTTCTTATTACAAGGCCTGATGTTTCCAAGAGTGAGTGTGCTGAGGCTGTTTTTTCCCTCTAAGTTCAGAGAAGGGGTACAGAAGAGTTTTTAAACTGCTGTCAGATAACTGTTACCCATTCGGGCACACTGCAGCTAGCAGTATTTGCAGCTACGTAGGACAGCCTTTGCAAAACAAGCCGACACTTACTAGTCAGCTGGCATACGGGAACTGTTTTGTTTCTGAATGGAAAAGCAAAGCTTAAACATATGTCTGTGCTGGCAGCATGAATTACTTTCCTGCCTAAGTGTCCAGAATTCCTTTATTCCTTCTCTACATTTCCAGCTGAGGTCTTAACTGGGAATTCAGACATCAGGGTTCGTGTTTTGTCCAAGTCAGTTTGACATGTTCAGTTTTGGGGATTTCACTCAGTTCTTTTCCAATCCCTTGTCCCGAAGATCCCTTAACCCTTTCAGTACCAGGTGAAAACGATACAAAGTGAGGGGTGAAACCATTGCAGTTTTTATTTTAAAAATAACTGCAGCAGTTTTCACCTATTTTGCAGTACCGTGTTTTAACAATAAACCGTAGTAGTTACTATGCTTGTGTCAGTTAATATAATTTGACAAACAAATGGCATGTAGTCCTACCAGCTTCAGTCTGGGTTATTTATATACCATGATGTATAGAATCCTGAAAAGCTGGCTTAAACGTTCTGCATTTTTTTAACAAGACTTCTAGCCAGGTTAAATTAAAGAGAGATGTGGAGAAGATACAGCAAAATTGTACCAATCTCATTGTGACTGGTAAAAGGTGGGGTTTTTCTTGTTTTCATGGTTTATTCTCCACAGAGAATAGATAAATAGATAAAAATTGTGTTGAGTGGGGCTGTATCATGATACAAAATCATATAAGGAAAAATCTTCACTGTAAATGTAATAAAATCTGGGGGTTTTCCCCTTATATTCATGAATATAACTGGCACAAGTTTCTAATCTTCTTGAAGTATATTGGTCTTATTAAGCTAAGGTAGCTTTCTTCTATGAGCTATGCAGCATCACTCAAACTGTTTCATATTTACAGATTGGTATTTTTATTGCGGGGTTGACCTTAGAAAAGCAAGAACAATTTCTGATCCTTTTGTGATGTGAATTGATACTAGCAAGTCCTACACTAACATATTCTAATTTTTTTCTTATTTGTATCAACCTGGGGTTTATATTTGGACAGCCATTTTGAAATGTTTCGCTGCATATCAAAATAATAGGTCCTAATGGATTGCTTCCTGCTTGACTAGACAAAAGTATTTATTTAAAAAAAAAATAAATTGTTCCTAAGCAAGTTTAAAAGAAACAGTAGAGCAAAATATATTACATTTTCTGTTAATGGCTTTGCTTGATCAAGTATTTATATTCTGAGTATGATTTTATTATATATTAAATTCTGACAATAAGGTAGCTTTTCCTCTCTGAGGTCAGTAGTGTTCAGATTAATCAGGCTGACATTTCATGCCGGTGGGTCATGAACTGTTGATAATAGCATTAAATGGTGATTCACTTGCTGCGGGGAGCACAGCTCATTATCCAGTCACTATATTAAATCATCGCCACAAACAGCTAGAATCCTCTGTGTGTGCATGCATGCATCTGCACACACACACACACACGGGAAAATCAGGGCTGGGGATCTCTATCCTGTAGCTATCCATTTCTCTGTTTAGAGCAATTGTTAAAGCTGTTTCCAGCATACAAGGATGGTGGACTTCTCCCCATTTGGGAGACTGGAATAGTTCTCTCTGAAAAATCTCTTTATATATGACACAAGCCTATGCAGTTTATTTTCTAGCTTCTCTCTGATAAAGGGGCATAATTTTTGTAGCCAGTTCCGTGTTAGACAAAAGAGAAGAAAAATACATGCACATCATTTCTAAAATGTTAGTGTTGGAAAAAGAACAAGACGCAAAATGAGAACAACTGAAATCTAAATTGCTTGTGTTCACTGAGTATGGATTTTTATTTAATACTGTGTTTCAGGGGCTTCTATATTAGTTTCAGATGTGCCACTTCCTGTTAAAAACATTCACACTTTAAAAAAAAAATTAGCCACTGCCCTAGTGCAAGAAAAAGCATATCTATCATAATGGAAAATTTTGAAATAGAAGACTGTCTAAATAGCTTAACAGTGGATTAATTATGTTGAATGAGGGGAAATTCCACTCTCTAATGCTTAAAAGATTTTGCAGTTAAATGCAAATCTTAGTTAAATTTAAGTCGCATTCTTTAAAAATGAAATTTGAGTTAAGACTATTGCAAGGCATGTGTTCAGCAATAAATATGAAATGTTCGGCTTTTTTCTCCTACCTGGAGCAGAGAATTGGAGAGTTTTCTCCCTCCCTGTCCTCTGCCCCCTCCATCTGAGCCAGTATAATTTATTTTAGTGTTGTTCAAAGGCAACGCTTCGAGGCACTTCACTTTAAGGTACGAAGGCTTACTTGAAGTATGAGCTTCTCAAGGTCTTTGTAAGTGACACTGGAGAAGTGATTTTTTTTTTTCTGATTTATTATATGTTTTCTCTAGAAGACCTGATGTTTAATCAGAATATAAATATTAATTAGCATGAGAACTGTGTTAACCTCAATATTAACTTTAAAACTGAGAAGTTGCGGGTTTTTTCACATATATGTACATTCTTACACTTTTAAATAAATGGTTACAGAAAGGGAAACCTTTTTCTGAAGCAATTAGCACACTATATACTTTAAGAGAAGTAAAAAAAAGGAATTACGAAGGGAAACATTTTAAATTCCTCAAATTGCCTCTTTTTTTTTTTTTTTTTTACGTTAAATAACAGCTAAAACTGCCAAGAGAAACAAGATAACATGAAAAAACTGTAGGCCACTAGAGGTCACTGTTTGGTAATCAACTTCTAATGAACCAGAACTGTCAGGAAGGCCAATAAATTACACTGTGGATTTTTCTAATTACGAATTCCTATTTAATCATTCAATGACAAGTTAACTGTGGCAGAGGTTCTATGTACTTTGCATACACAGTTATGTTAATGTACTATTATATTTCTTAGGATGGAGGTCCTCCATCATTAGAGCAGTTCATTACCAAAGACTCTCTTATCTAATCATAATTACTGATTATGAGAAATAATTAACTTTGTTACCCTCTTGATTCTGTTCATAGGCAAAATGCACTCTTTTTCTTTTCTTTTTTTTTAAATGGAAGACCAGGGCAAGTATTTACTTTAGATACCTTTACATTAAAGAAAAAAGGTTAATTTGGTTTTGTGCAAAATTGCTTAAGTTGTAGTGTTGGAATAGTTACAGTTAGTGGGGAAAAAACAGGTACACGAATTATTTTATAGTGGGTCTCCTTAAGTTGTCATTCAGTACAGTTAAATGTGAAAATGTGTTTTGTTTCATGAAAGTGCAGCATTTGGAGCATGTAAAGATTTGTAAATTTAAACCATATGATTGCATATTTGCTCATCCTGAAACAATAAAAGTAATAATAAAAATAGTATCTCTTTTTAAAAATATTTCCATACTAAACTTAGAATTAGTTCATACATGAAGAAATATGACTTTTAATTAAATTACAAGGGTTTGAACTCATTGGATAAGTGGCATCAAGTACATTTGAGAACACTGAAAAGTACATTGCATTTTAGGCTGGAGGGCAATGCTAAATCTAGTTCTCTGAAAGAGATGTACTATCTGTTTTGCAGAGGAGTAATAATAGAATTATGTGCGGAGGATCCCTAAACAGGAAATAGAACTGGGAAAGGCCTTATAACGAAGGGATTCCTTAAATGGAAGCTCTGTGTCTTTCCAATTTAGGCTGCTTTTCTAGCAGTTGTTGTCATCTTGCATTATTGTACTGCTTTGCCTTTTCAGTGCCGAATAAAAGCTTCGAGAATTAACTGTGAACATGCTGAAATTATGCAGCAGAAAATGCTTTGTTGCTTCATGGATATAGAGTTAGGCATGCTTAAAAATAAGTATTTATTTTAAATAAGAAGCTGAAAGATAGACTCTGTGGGCTGTTTACTGTATGCAGAGGCAAGATTCAATGCCAAAGCGCGTGCAGAAAGGACAGACATATCTGAAGCAATGCGCTCTCATGGTGGTTCGGATTATCAAAAAAATTCTTGGTTTCATACCACTGATGACGCTTTAAGGGACAAGGTTCAAAAGTTCGTTCAAAAATGCAGTCTTCAGTCCTATTTGTTAAGCATTCCTTTCTGATTTCAGTTGGTAAAGCTGTATCAGTTGTCCTGTCATAGACTGTTCCCGAAACAGATAAAATTAAAACTCGCAGCTGGGCAGCTCTCCAGCAGAAAATATTGGAGATGGATTTCTTTTAAAATTACCTGCCTGACACTTCTTTCTGGCTATACATTGCTATTTTATTTTAAACTTTTGTTAGATTGCTGCTATTAAATACTAGACACTTTTTAAATGTTGTAAATGTGAATATGCCCCTACTGCTTGGGATTGGGGTATGGCATTGCTACATCTTCAGCTCTTGGATAAACCAGAAATGCTTAGGAATAGGTATGCTATGCTGTTCCACCCCATTTTAATGCTTTTACTTTTCTGTGTTTACAATGTTTTTATTTTCTTATATAACAGGAAAGGACTAATGAATGTATTGATAGAAATTTACCTGCATAACTCATAACTTTAGGCTTCTGCAGCTGGCTTTCTAAGAAGCAAACCTTTTATTAAGCAGAGCACTTGAACCCATACCTGTTGAGCAATGCAGTTTAAATGCATACCTCAGTGTGATTTTTTTTTTTTTTTTTTTTTTAGCAATGTGCTTAATGCCTTCTTTATTCAGCAAAAAAACATGCTGCAGTGTTTTGTTGCTTTTAGGGGCCTGTATGAGGGTAAAATGGTAAAGAAAATCATAAAGGACTAAAGTGTTTCAAGTATTTTGTTTTTGTAAAAGGGGATTAATATCTTGTTACAGTTGTTCTAATACCAGAGAAATATGTAAACAATAATATTAAAAATTCCTGGTTTATTTTTCCTTCAAAGATTCTTGTTTTTCTGTTACAATACAGGGTTTCAGCTATTGTATATCTGTTCCACAATGCTGTGTAAACATACTTGCATTTTGCTGTGGAGTTAAGGTAGAATGCGCAAGTATTTCATACTTTCCAGATAGAGACATTCAAGTCCAACTAGCAAAATCTGCAAACATGGTGGCGTCTGGCTAACTGCTTTTTGTCATTTACAGGGCTCGGCAAATTTGGCCACTCGTCTGGTTTTGTTGGTCATGAATTTGCATGTATGTTGCTCAGTCAAAACAGATGAGATGACAAGCTGTGATGCCGAAGTGGACTGTTGGTTCTGTTTGTGGCTTTTGCACAAATGTTAGGCTTTTGGGGTTTTGATGCTGTTGTTCATTTTGGTGTTGTGTGTGGATTCTAGTTAGAGCAGACAGAATAGCTCTTCTGGGATTTTACCTTTTTCTAAGAGGACATTACAAATGTGCATCCCTTTGAGCTTTTTCTCAGATGTCCTATAACAGTCCATTTTCTGGTTGCTGATCTTCTGCATAGACTGGAAGCTTCTGAAGAAAGCTTCAGCAGGTTTTAAATATACAGCTCTGTCACCTTTCTAATGCCAGACAAAAAATATTCTTGTTTTTGCACTATGTGATTGAGATGAAGTTTTATTTCTAGGACTTGAAGCCTCATCTGGGCAAGATGGGAATTGTGCTACAGCCCGTCTGCTGAATTTTAGTTGTGTGGAGGGTTAACACTGGTCCACATAGGTGAGAAGCTGTGTGCATGTTCATGTTTCGGTTTTGGACTTCCCCTAAAAGACTAGAAATTCAAACAGTAGTGCTGGGCAAGAAGATGATGAGTTATTTTCTTTGTTTCTCTTGTATTTGATATTTCTCTTGTATTTGATGCAGTGCGTACTCAGAACCTAGCTATGGTTAACCAGATAGCTTAGTGCCATGTGCTTTACAGTTGGACTGACCTGAAGTCTGCTTTGAAAACTTGGTATCTTGGATAGATGGGATATACTGCTCCCGTTCTTCACTGGCTGCCCAGCCTTCTTGCTAATGTTCAGATAAAAAACGAAATACTTGTTTTGAACTGTGCTAAGCTCTACGCAGTTAGTTTTGCTGTCCAAGACTGTAGATACCTGCAATCGTTGTTGTTAAGTTTTAGTATTTCTGTATAGGTCTGCAGCCTCACATGAGATTTAGACCATGTACTATTAGGGATGGATAAAGGAGTAGCTAAATCTGGTACTCCAGTAAGAACACCTAAGGGCTTTTTCTGTTGTCTAAGGCTTTTATGGTGGAGTATGGATTAAAGGGAGAGAATAGGAAAGATGACTGGCATGAACTACTGTTTTTAAATGTTTTTGATACAGTATTTTGGGTATTAAAAATAAGCAAATAATTTAATCAATCATACTTTATTTCCTTTCTTATTGCAGTGCTGTTAACTTGGTAACTTTTCAGGTACTTTGATATTTCTCTTTGACATTACAATGACTAGAACTAAATGTAATGCTTTTAAAAAAACTGCTGCAGACAGAACGATCTCATCAGGCCTTTCAGCTTGTACTTCTGTTGAAAAAGTTAAAGTATCTTCTGTGTGTATTTGCCTTTTGCAACTTATTTTCTTTGGCTAATTCTTTTGGAGGCATCAGTTGCTACTTAATACTGTATCGTAAAATTTTCCTGGTGCATTCCCCTCATATTAAACTGCTTTAACAACAGCTTCTACTCAGTTTTTGCATGATTTATTGAGAGGGCATATTCTTTTCTGTGTTTTGGTGTCCTTCTGTAACACATCTAAATCAGATTGAACATTTTTATTCTGGTATCCATGGCCAAGTTCAAGTACTAATCCCTATAGAATTCTACTCAGGGCTGCCTTTAAAAGCATAAAGCTTCTCATTACTATTTTGCCTATTTTGTTTAATCGGTTCTTTATCCTTCCCTCTACACTACCTTCTACCTTCAGTTCCTGATGGTGTTTACAGAATTTTTGCTGTGCCCAAAAGGGATATCCTCTGCTACTGTAACACATGTATGTACCTATTGTTTACATACATGTATCCTCACGATTCATGTAAATCCCTAAGAATATTTTCCTTGAGGTCCCCGAGGATCCTTACATGTACAGCAACACTTCTCAGATTGCCATGTGGGACTGGAGAGTTTGGTACTGTCTTTTGTCTTCGGACAGCACCTAGCAAAATAGGGACCCAACCATGACAGCAAGGGGAGTGCTAAATAAAGGCTGTTAAAGCATTCTCTAGCTGCATCTTCTGCCTTCATATTATTCTAGGAGGAAAAAATCTGTTTAATTACTGCCTCTCATGCTGGGCTATCCAGAACAGGTAGCATATTGCGCAGCTCTCTTGCATCTTTCTTTCAGACCCTGCTACTGCTAGGAAAATAACTGCATGGAGCATTAATGCTGATGCACACAGTCTGATCCACTCTTCTTCATTCTTGCCTGTGCTTGTGGGAGGCGGGGGTGGAGGAGGAGGAGGGAATTATTATTCTGCTGCTGACACAGGGAGAATGAGAGTGGCTTGATGCAACAGAAGATTATGTTCCCTGAGGATAAACAAACAGAAGGAGATAAATTAGGAGAGAGGATAATCCTGTTAATATGTGCATTCCTTAATTCTGATTCAGTTTTTCAAAACGTACGATTTCACAGAGGTTAGAGATTTGATTAGTACCTGTAAACCATCTCTTAAAGTTTACCTTTTAGATTGTGGAGTAATGCTGTGAGTTGGCATTTGAGATACACAAATTTGCCCATAAACAGGAATTGTAGGTCGTGATATGAATGTCGCGTGAGGGAAAAATAATAATGTGCACATCACCATCCCATCCTCAATTAAAAAAAAAAACAAACTTCTGTTCTCTGGACTTTTTCACAATACTGTTTGTTAAGAAGACAGAGCAGCTTATTCCTTGCAGTCTTCTGTTGCTTTTTCAGCAGAATCTGGGCCATTGTGATATTTATCTGAATTCAAACAAGGCTAATTAAAAGAGCTGCTGACAGTTGTTGTGATCTGACTTTGACTGGAGCTTGATGGTCATTATGGGTAAATAATGAACCAGGTCTGCAAATGTAGCAGCTGCCAACTTGGGATAGAAGAACAGCTATTGCGTCCAATTTAAGGATCTATCGACCGCTTCCCTTCTCCCTGCAGATCTTCTTCCTAGCAGAAAACTAATGTTTTCTACTGCTTTGTTTTGTGGTTTCAGCTATTTCTGATATAGTCTATAATCTCCTCTTAAATATTTAACCTAGTCCATTATTAGCTTTCAGAGTTAACAACTTTTCCATTGGGCTTGCTTTGCATTTTTGTTTTGTTTTGTTTTGTGGGTGGGGGTTTTGCAGGTTTTTTTTTTATGTACAATGTAACTGCTTAAATAATGATGATAATGTGTATTTAATTTGCCTGTTGCTGCAGAATAAAAATCCACTAGGCTTTTTTCTTTGTACAGCCATAATCTAACAAATTGTATAATTGGATTATGCTGTAAAAGAGATGCTTCTACTTCCTTAAATGTGCTTTTGTCTGGAGTAATATCGAGTGCTCGTTGTATAAATCTTCAAAGCACTGACCTGAACCTCCATTTCCGTTTTTGTTCAAACATCACTAGTTTATGAGGTATGGCGATGCAAAGCTCTATTTATCAGAAGAGAGAAACAGCAATGACTTTCATTAAGGTGCACTTCCAAGTACATTGTCGCTTCATCATGAGCTTTGCCTTGTCCCATTAGTTTTTGTTAAAGGGAAAAACGGCAAATTTTAATAATAGATTAATTCAACTTTCTTCTAGAATCCCTGCCATTACAAATGCAGCATGGGCATTTAAAAGCCACCACAGAATTTGATATACACAAGAACTTAGCGCATCTACCCAGCGTTTGCTCAGCTGCCATTAGAAAAGGCAGCATGTATTATGTAAAACGTACGAAGGCGCTTGTGCATAGTGCAGAATGCGGCAGAACTAGGGATCTTGCTGGGAAGAAATGATCCCAAGCGTGCCCCTAAAAGACAAGTCTTGCTTTGAGATATAATGATGAAAAATTGCCCATTTATTTGTTTCTTTGCGTTTCAGCAAAAACGAAACTTTGACTCGTCTGTGGTGCTGCCGCAGGGGTTTTGTGCATGTATGTGTCCGTCTGCATGCGCGGGTGTTTCTGTTCTTGCTCTGGAAAGGCCAGCAATACGTTAACAAGGGGTTATGTTATGCTGGTTTATGTTAAACCAGATCACCCCCTAACATGTGCAGAGCCATTCATCTGTGTCACCAAAACCCAAGAGAACATCTGACATGGACTTTGAAACAGAAACAGTGATCACTTACAAATCAAACATGGCACGCTCTAAACCGATTGTGCACGGCAATCTTTTTGAGAAAGGACAACTAATTGAACATGATAAAGTGTAAAGTTAATTAACACCCTTAAATTTGTTGATTACTTTCACGGGATTATATTGTTCGTTGAGGAGCAGCTTTCCATCCCAGCTGTCGCCTTTTTAGCAAACGTCGCTGGTAAACAATAGAGACACCATAACAAGTCGTAAATGGTCCCTGTGACAGCAGCCCCTTGTGAGGCTGCATCTGTAGAAAATGATTAGAACAATTGCATTTTAAAGACGGCTCACATTGCAGCCCAGTCCCATCGGCCCTCTTCTTTATCTCCGCTGATGGCAGACTGGTTAAAACATTTAAGTTCTTTTGAGCAAATTAAGTGATTTACTGTGTTTTAGTTATACGGTAGCAGAATAGCTTCATAGGTCTAGCTTTGATGCTGATTTTTATAATAGGGAGAGACACAAGCCTTTTGAGTCTTGTTGTGTTGCAGGGTTTTTTTCTGACACTGTTCTATTTACTTGTTTCCTGGAAATAGATTGAGGATGGCAGACGTTGTCTGTGAAGCAAGTAGAAAAAATTGATACCCTATTTATATTTTATAAAATACCTAGTCTCCTCATAGTTATTTTAAATTTATAGTATAATTTTAAATATTCTGTTTTTATTTTCAGTAGGGATTTGTAGCTGATTTTGCGTATACATGCCTTTTAATTGGTTTTGGATTTATATATGTAGCAAAACAATAGTAACCTTTTCAGTTAATCTTTCCTTGTGTATCTTTGTTTAACTTTTTGTGAGTTGCAAAAGACAAAATATTTCGTGTGAGCTGGCAGGTACTTAAAAAAACTGCTTAGTCCTTAAGAACGCACACACATACATGAGATACACCGATGCAGGCTCTCAAGTTCAACTGATCTGAAAGAGAGCAAACGTGACAAGAAACTGCTTGTTTGAGGCCACTTAAGCTGCATTTTTGCAAAAATATCGGAATAAAGGACCAAGTGCTCCCTTGCACTTCCCAAAGCATAACAGGCAAAGCCTCAACTCTTATGCTTGAAGGTGTAACATTGTAAAATAGAAGAGAGGATTAAAACTCTAGTGCTGTTTTTCTTGGGTTTTTTTTTATCCAGTTTAGATCACAAAATTAGTTGTTAAGTTCTGCCTTGCTCCATAGACTACGTGTTGAATAGAAAAATGACAAAATGATGGGGTTTTGCCTAAGCTTCTTGATGTTATAGCCCTCATCTCCAGTGTGTCCTTCAGAGTCTCTGAAGCAGCTAGATGCTGTTATATTCACATTGGTTTAGTTTTTCTTCTCAACTTTGTCAGCAACAAATTTTTTTATCTGCAGGTGCAACGCAACAGTGCTTTAAATATTTTGGGACGGGGATATGCTTGGGTGCTCTGTGTTTTCAGCAGTGTAACTGTTTTCAGCATCACCACTGTGATGGTGCTCTAATGCGTAGCCTTTTAATATCACTTCTTTTTAACTCATCTGCACTCTGCTCCTCTTAAGGAAATGTAATAAAAGTGAAACCAAAAGCAGGTACTTTCATGTTACATCTTGACATTAACATCTTTTTTTCTTGACATTAACATCTTTTTTTCTAGCAAATTGTATTCTTAAAAATAAGCAAACTGATTGAAACAGAGCTGCTTTAATGATTTAGCTATAGAGCTATGGCGTTTTTTGGAACTGGAAGCATCAGTGGCAAATTACAAGACTTTTTCCAACATGTTAAATACTGTTGTAATAAGCACGGAACAGTGAATATGGAAGAACAGGGTGGCTACTGAACTAGGCTGCCTGGCCTGGAGGCTAAAACTTGAGGTCCCAGGATAGTCACGACCAGTTGCTGCTGTCATATGAGGGCTCTAAGCCTCCATTCACATTTTCGTCTAAAATTTTGAACTCAGGAACCGCTCAGCATCAGGTTCACTGAGCAATCCATTGGCAATCAAAGTGAGAAGCACGTGGATTGAACTAATCCTTGCCCCACAAGTAACTCAGATGCAACAGGACGCTTTGAAGAGCAGCTCTTTTTGTACCTCTTCTGATAAAAGAAATTAATTTTTCAGATCTTAGTCCAAAACCACCTAGTACGCACGTGGGAAACACATCTTCAAGTGGGTACACCATACTGCACTGCTACTCTATAACTTCTCACCATGCTTTTTCCCAGATTCATTTTTTGCATGCCCCCTCACTAGCTAGATATCTTACTGTACGTATCTGCAAACTTGTTCCTGTCAGTTTATATCTCTGGGAAAAACTCTCATGGTGTTGTGACCTACTGACTCAGAGCTGAGCTATTCTCTGGGATCTGCTGGTGTGACCTCCTTAAAGAATTCTGCACACAGGTGTGGGGGGACCGTCCTAGAGAAGCCAAGTGTAGGATTGCAGCCATGGGCTCCAGCAGTCTTGCTTTGCAGCGGAGGAAATCTTACACATGCTAATCACAAATACAGTTTCTCAGAAACCATTCCCTGAGGATGAGAAGAAGCTTTTTGTATTTTAGAAAGAATAAATAGATTATGAAGGACTTTTGACCCTAATCAGCAGTGGTACGTAAAGCACGATCTCAGGTGGTAAGAGATCTTTAAAAAAATCAAAAGATGAAAAATAATCATCAGCTTTTTTAAATTACATTAGCTGCTCTGCTTTCACCATTGCTGTCTTTAGTGTTAGAAGCTGATAACAGTTTATTGGCTTGTGTTGTTGGTATGGAATCTGTGATTGTGAAATAAAGCTGTGCATTCTTGTCCAATGATTTTTTATTTCTATTTTTAGCTGAAGTTACAGTTCTTGTACTCCTAGACTACCTGCCAGATTTTTTTAAATTGCCAGTGTTATAGATTTGCTGCGTTGCTTGTTTAATTCTGATAAAATAGCTGATAGTTGGCAAGATCCCTAGATGATAAAATTTACCATGAAGTAAACAGGTTTTTGTTTTTAAAAAGAGAATTTTCCAAGCCTTCTGCATTATACAACAAATTGCTCTTTTTTTCTACTTAACTAATTTATTTTTTCTACTTGAAATGTAAGTGTTTGAACAAGTGAGAGAGTGCAGCTGTCAGAAGATTAACCAGCTGAAAACTATTGTCAGCATTAATTTTGCTCTAATAAATGACTCTCTGAAGCTATTTAGCAGTCTGTAATCTAGATACAAGGCTATTGACCTATGATGGATAGTACTGGATTTTGTTTGTAAGCTTTGACTTAAATTGTCTATTTAATTTGCTGCAGGTCGGATCACAGGATTAGTGGTAAAGGCCATTATGTGGTTTGAATAAAAAGAGGAATGGAATGAAAATCATTGTGTTTATTAATGTAGCAATCTTTGCGGTCATGTACATAGTAAACTGGTAGCCAACAAGATGACAATGACCTGTTTGTGTTAGCTCTAAATCTAGGCTTTGCTGTTAGCCCAGCTCCTGTCAGTTGCCCGGGGAGGAGTTGTTCAAGTGAGATTAAGGATTGGCTGCAAATAGGGTGTCTCTCAACCTGAGCAGGAAGATCTTTATCACTGTAGATATTTCAGTACCTCAACAGTGTTGTATATAGTCGGATTTTTTTTTAAGCTGTGGGTCTGACTGAGTTCTTCTGGATGCTCCAGTTCTGGACTCACTGGTACAAGAAAGATACGGATTTACTGGAGTGAATCCAGCTAAGGGCCATGAAAATGATGAAGGGACTGGAGTATCTTTCATACAAAGAGAGACTGAGAGAGCTGAGACTATTTAGCATGAAGAGAAGGCTCGGGGGGGATCTTACCAATGTGTATTCAAACCTGATGGGAGAGAATGAAGAAGAGGGAGTTAGACTCCTCCCAGTGACAGGACAGGAGGCAATGGGCACAAGTTAAAACACATGAAATTCCATCTGAAACACAAGAAAATACTTTTTTACTGTGAGGGTAGTCAAACACTGGAAGAGGTTGCCTAGAGAGGCTGTGGACTCTCCATCCTTGCAGATATTCAAAAGCCGACTGGACATGGTCCTAGGCATCCTGCTCCAGCTGATCCTGCTCGAGCGGGGGGGTTGAACTACATGATCTTGAGAGGTCCCTTCCAACCCCAGCAATCCTGTGATTCTGTGATTCTAGGTTATAATATAGGTTGAGCAGCTACTTCACCAGTGGGAGCCTCTTTCCTCTACTCTGTTGCCTATTTTCACATAATTGGTAGTTATTTACTATTTTTGAGACCGTGATCTGTCAAATTTGTCTGAAATTCTTCAGTGACTTCAAAAGATGGTGTATGTTGGAAGGCAGGATGGGAGAAATAAATGCTTGACAGATGCAGAAAGGGGCATTTGTAGACAGTCACACAGAGCAGTTGCACAGAGACAGTGCATCAGTTGAAATTTTTATGGGAAAACAAACAAAAATTCTCCAAATTCTTCAGTGTGAGGAGCTGCAGTGTAACTGCCCTTGATGTTGGAAAGGAAGTCCAATACTGACCACTTCATTCTTTAGCTATGGTACAGCACTTACATGGGCTTAAGGCTTTAAGGTGAGAGTAGTTCTGATTAGCCTGCTATGGTTGCCCACTTTATCAGAACTTTTTGTGCATAAACTTGGTTGCCGTGGTGGCTGAGCTGTGGCCTTATTTTTTTCTCTTTCTATTGTTTTTTATTGCATAATTTCATTTATTAATGGGGAACAAGGAAAACAGAAATGTCCTGTTTAAGTGGGATATATTTCTAACAGAATAACTTTTTTGCTCTTTGAGGTTAGATTGTATTTTTTGTTTGTTTTTTAAAAAAGCTCTGTCTTCAACTGATAAGGTTTTTAAGAGTGCATTTTCATTTGTCGCTACACAACATCCTGCTCAGTGAAGGCAGTTCCAGTTACACTCTGGTAACTATTTCAATAGAAACATTTATTAATGTTTATTATGGTAGCTAGTTGGTGACAAAGAACTGTGAACCATAGCTGGAGAGCAGCCTGACTTACTGTAGAAACAAAATGGTCCGCCACGTGGAGGAAAAACAAACTGTTTCACTTGGACTTTCTGTTTGTAAGAACACTGTACCTAGTTAATCATGTTAATTTGAAAGTAGGTCATTAGCTGCAGCTGTACATCTGAACAGGCCAAAGTTGGATGCATAGCACAGAAAATTTATAGTGACTATGCTTCTGGCTGAAGTGAAAAATAGTGAGGAAGCTGATGTGTTCATCAGTTTGGAGCAAATTTTCCTATCAGTTTTACACATTAAAACTGTTGAGAATGAGAAGATTAAGGATATATGAGTAATTTATATTAGAGTTAGGCTTCTTTTAAGAAACAGAATATTTCATGGAGATGATAAATATCACGTGAAAAAAATGATGGGTTTGTGCTTAGGAACTGTATAATCAAAGAACTAGGGTGTGTGTTTACTGACCTGTGGTAAAGACAGGATAAAAAACTGGGAATAATGTGTGTGTGTGTGTGTGTGTGTGTGTGTGTGTGAATCATTTTTACATTGCTTTTTACATAGTTTCTTTACATAGTTGTAGATGTGTTAAGTTTATGTGTAGGAAGCTAACTCAAAGTTTCTCAAATTAAGTAGTCTTTTGCTTCAGATTAGAAACATAATGAACTGCAGAGATTCAGAAGGCTTGGGTTTACATGCCTGTGTCTCTTAGATGTTCAGTTATGTGAAAATCAGCAAACATTGATAAAAATTAGCCCAGGTTTGGAAAAGCTGATAAAAGCAGCGTTAACTTTGAGCAATAGTTTGTCAATAGTTGTATGTGAAGAGTAGTTTGACAAAACAGAAATTTTATTTAGTAATTCAGATACAGTGAATTTTGTGGGGTGCAAAGTTGCAGGAAGGATTCATTGTTTCTTCATATGAAACTATCAAGAGTGACATTGCCAGTTTTCTGTAAGTCTTGTGAATTGTTTATCTGCCAGTATTCCTGAAAGATACAGCCTTCCATAAGGTGGCTTTATCTTCATCAAATGTTTGAGAATTAAGATCTCTGATCCTGTAATAGGCTTACTTTTACATAAACTTTGAGGGGTTCATCGTAAGTGAAGTATTAAGCACATAAATTTTACATCATCAGACTCTTACTGATAAGATAAATTTCTTAAGGTATTTACAAATATGGTATTAAATCCAACATTGTCTTGATTCAGGTGTTGGGGCTGCTCGAGCTGGAAACCTTACTTTCATGGTTGGTGGAGTGGAACAAGAATTTGATGCTGCCAAAGAGTTGCTGACATGCATGGGTTCTAATGTGGTCTACTGCGGAGAGGTTGGAACCGGACAGGTAATGCTTGCTGAGGCCTTACTAGTTGTCGCAGTCTTTTATTTTTGTTGCTTTGTTTTTCTTTAATGATACCTACTCTTGTATTCCAGAACTAAATGCATTATAATATATCTTTGTACTTGTTTGCTTGTTTACTTGTCTTCAACCATGAGTTTATAAAATAACCTCATGGCACTCTTCTCCAGCATGTTGCATAGCTTGGAGCCAAAACGTCTGACCTGGTGCTTCTCCACATTGGCTTGTTGAGATTATACATCTTAGAGGAGAGAGATTTTAATTTGTTTCTTCTAAATTTGGATTTACAAAGAGCCCCTACATGCCACATATACTAACTCAGCTACTGTACTAAGAAAAAAAGTATTTTCTTGTCTCTAAAGGAACCATAGTGCTGCTTTCATTGACTTTATATTATTGTAGATCTGTGCTTACTGGTGCTACCTTTAGAAGAGAGCTGTCACAACATACTGTGATCATACTGTCCCAGACTAGTTAAAGAAGATTACTGCATGTTAGCTCTATGAAAATGCAGAAACTCATTGATGGTTTAACTTATTTTCAGGCTGCAAAGATCTGCAACAACATGCTCTTGGCCATCAGTATGATTGGAACTGCTGAAGCTATGAATCTTGGAATCAGGTTTGTTTGATTTTTGTATTGGATTGAAGCATTTTTTCTGTGTTAACAGTTTTTGTGTTTTACAGTTGACTTCTGCTAAGACAATGATGATTAGATGGCATAGATAAACTTTTGCCAGAAATTCTCCTTTAAAGCCATTAACATGCTAAAGGGATTATTTAACTAAAGTAGGGCTCTTCAGAACAGGAATATTCTCTTGTATTGGTTGTATAGATTGTTGCATTCTGCATCTGAAGTTAAGAGTTTATTTGTTCTGCTGTAGTGCAATGTACAATAATGTTTGTCTTGCATTATAAACATGCAGAGGTAATAAAAAGGTAACTTTTTGTTTGTATTCTAAGCTAATGTACAATGTATTCAGAGTATTATACTCCCATATGGCTTTTGTTGGCTTTGTTTACTTTGTTAAATTGTTCCAAAATATATTGTAAAGTAAAACTTCTAGTACAGTGTGTATATCAAATTAAGATCAAAGCATAAAAAAGAACATTTACCTTCCTGTTTGACTTTACCACTGCAGTTTGTCCTAATTGCCAAAACTCCTGCTTTGTCAAAAAGCTGGAGTATGTTCCACTTCACTCTTGTCAATGCTAAGATTACTGTTTCTTTTCTAGCAGGTGATGCGTCTGACTTTTAAGTGACAGCATTTTCAAACAAAATTATTTTTCCTTTCCAATTGTAACCTATTTATTTTGCTGTCTTTGAGATTTTGTTTTGTTTTCCAATAGAATGCATGCAAGTACCAGCTCAGTATCACAGTATTTGAACCTTCATAAATTCTCTTAGCCAGATCTAAATCATTTGCAAATTTATGGACAGAGAAGTCCTATGTTTGAAGAGATTATCTTGCAATTGTGTATCTTTTAAGGGCTCTTCATGAATTATTTATCTGCACAGTTGCATCCTTAAAATTGGCCTGTTAAAACTACAGATATTTTAGATACTTATCAACTGGGCTTCAGACCATGTGTTCATGTGGATTTGATACACTATAAAAACAGCAAGAGGGCATCAAATGCTTAAATAAATAAAAAAGAACGCCTACATGTGCGCACATACACGAGGCAATGTAATGGATTCACATTTCCTCTTAATTACCATATCAAGATGCAGTTGTTTTATTGAATTGCCCTTGTCTCAGATGTTAGACTATCTTGACCTATTAAGTTGTCATGTTGTAATTGAGATAAAAGAGGAATTTGCTTTGCATCAGTGCTAATTGGTTTATCAATATCCTGTACCATTTACATTTTAAAATTGAGAGTCTGTAAGATACTGAAGCATGTCTGCATCAAGACACAATAAAAACAGTAGCACTGTATACAACTATTGTAATCCAGTGTAGTGTAAAGCTTTCATCAGGTTCTGGTTTAAGTCATGGTTCACTTAATAAAGCATATGCAACTGATTTTTCATTATATTTTTATCTGCATTTGTAGGAATGATTAGAGTTAAAATTGAAGATAAAATAAAATCAAGAGGTTTGGAAGGCAGATATTCTGGGCATGTAAGCCCTGTGCAGAATGCGTTGATGTCTGCAGTCACTGTAGGTTGAAGGTGTTTAAAATTTTCATTTTTCATTTTGTCCTTTTCCAGTTTAAATTTTGGATGAATTTGTATTCAACATTTGTGAGCAAAAATCCAGTGTGAAAGTGGCAATATATGAACCTTCCTCCCCTACAATTGTGGTAATCAAGGAGAAACTGTACTTACTGTAGAAGAAACCTTCTGATTGTAACATGAATTATACAAAGAGCAGGATCTCTTTTAGTCTGAAAGTGCATGAGGTTTAAGACAGAGGCAGCAATTTAAAGCCTTATGAATTAATTTAGAACCCTTGCATTGATTTTAATGTGCTGTGATTTGAATCCTGGAGAAGATGACTTCTGCTTATAAGTAGAATAAGAGCTTTCCACTTTTGGTGTGTACAAATTTCTAATGTACAAGTTAACAGTTGTAATACTAATTGTTAGAAGTTTTGCTATATTAATAAATTTATTAAATTTTTTTCAAGTCTAAAACTCAAAGGATATTGTGGCTGCCTAGTCTGGAGACTGTAGGAAGCTGAACTTGATTTATTATATTAATGCATATCTGATAAAGAAAGTCTGACTCTGACCTAATAATCGTAAAGGACACTGGAAATCTAAAAAAATCATAATAGGAATTGTGAAGCTTAGACATGTTCTTAACTTTTAGATAAAGTATCTTCATGTCATACATTGTGTATATATGCTACATAATTTAAATCTTGAGTTTTAGGGACTTTGGATAATTAATTATTCAAAATATTGCTGACTGAACTAGATACAACTAGAAAGTCGTATTACAGCACCTTCCAGAAACCAATACATACTCTGAGCTTAAGTCTTCAGAACAGTGTGATATTAATTCTATTAATAAACCACTTCTTCTCTGATGTTTTCATAAACGATGCAGCCTAAACTCTCTTTTTCTGAAGCAGAGAATTACTGTTTTATTCATTTCAGATTTTTAAATGACATCTGCTATTATTTTATTTATTTTATATTTGAAATTATAGAATTTTTCCAGACTTCAACATAAGTAGCAAATAGAATGTGGTGAGGAGGAAGGAAAACTGGCATTAATGAGTAAAAATTCCACAAAAAATTCCCTGAAAAATAGGCAACATTGCTATGTAATTTCTGCATTTATGTTCCACTTGCTTTTACTAATGAAAATGTCTGTTTTCACTGGAAGTGATTTGGTTTAGATTCCGTAACTAATTAAAAAAAAAAAAAAAAATCTATCCTGAGTTTTGACCACTGAAATGCTTGTTTTGTAATGTTTTGTTTTTTCCATTAATTTCCTGATGCTTTATGAATGTTGCTACTAAAAGTTAGAAGGTATAGCAGACATTCTGGAAATGAATTCACATTTTCATTTGTATTTTCTTTTTTTCTAGCATGATAGTGCAACTTGTCAGTAGAAAAATCTTGAGTAGATTTTGCTATACGGTTTTATGGATAATGTGCATATTGCAAAATACTGCAGTGACTTACTGTGTCAAACCAACACAGAGTACATGTAAACTTCACAAGTAAGAAATAAAAACATTAAGTGATACTGTCTACAGCCAGCGACTATTTTTCTTTTTCTTTTTGCTGATCATCTCAGTGTCAGTAGCTTTCTTTTACTGAGCTCTGAGTTCCAGTTTAACAATGTCTAATACTAGCAAAATAAAGCTCAGAAATGAAATATTGCTGATACCTGGCTTGTGTTTAGGTCAGATGGAAGTTGCTGCCTGTCAGGCAGTTTGCGGTCCCTTCAGAAATTGCCTGCACAGACTCGGGGAAGGGCTTATGTGGTGACACAAGATAGGACAAGATTGCTTAATATGGTTGGGATATAAGGGACCGGGAGAGCAATAAGGGCTCTATGGCAATAACCTCACTGCAAAATCACTTCTGTACTTCCAACAGCAGAGAAAGTTGTCTCTATGAGGAGAAACTGCAGTGGCACCCAGATTTATGCCAAAAGCTGCAAATACAGCTCTTTCCTAAGCAATTTTACTGTATGTGGATTTGTGCCTGCTTGCTTTTTTAGATATATAAAGTGAAAAGGAACTTTGCCCTCTGATGCTAAGCCTGAACGTAGTTTCAGCCTCTAGATCTGGTTTCTGTGAGCACCCCTGGGCTGTAAGTGGAAGACATGAGCAGAAAGGGGAGCCAACAGCATAGGGAGGAGCGTGTGCTGCGGGCTGAGGGATGATTAACCCTGGCCACATCCCCACTGCAAATTTTTGAAACAGTGCCTTGAAAAAGAATTCCTCCAAGAGCACTCTGGCTCTGCTGTCTTCGGCATGTGGCTATAGCTAAGTCTTGTGAAGATTAGTAATGACACTTGAAAGCACTTACCTTGTTTAAAACGCCAATGGCAAAGTCATTTTTAGCTGTGGTAGAAGGGTCCTAAGGTTCTGCTTGAATATTTGCAACTTGATATGGTATTTATCCGAAGCACCTTGAAATGGGAAACTCTCAACTGTTCAGCTACTTCAGTTGTTGCAGCTTAAAATGAGACCAGGACGTATCTTTTTTGTGAGATGCCATTTCAATTTTTTCCAGACTGAACTCTTAGAGGAGTGTATGAAAATTTCAGTATATGATTTTATCAAAGCTCAGCAAAACTTGAGTTTTGAGCAGTGGCTCGAAGCGTTCCTATTTTAACCATTTTTTTGGTATGTGTGTCCGTTGCTGAGTTTCTGCTGTTCGGTTCATTAGGAATGTTATTGAAGAAGCATTGATTTGAGGGAAGCAATTGTTTTTGCTGTATTATAAGTACACTTAATACATGGACTTCTTTTCTTGCTTATAAGGGAGAAGAACATTTTGGTAATTGTAAATTCACACGCGCATGCACAAGCTCTTGCCACGTCCAATGGCAAGTTGTTACGGGGACTGGCAGACTGTCATCATTTTGATAGCTTGAGCAGTATATCTCTTGAACAGCAATGGAGCTCTTATGCAGAGAGTATCATATGTTCCCAGCCAATTTACAGGGAAACAGCAATAACATTTTATCATGGTTGAGAGCCCAGTAGCTGCTTCCTATTAAACTTGCCCTTTCAGATACCTGTCTTGGATTAATTTGTTGATTTCAAATGGAAACTCAGTCTTCTCCACTGAAGCATGACTTTCTAGGATAGACTCTCATTGAATGACAATTACTGTATATTCTAGCTGGTTTCAGACCATTACAAGCTTTGGGCACAGAGGAAGACAGAGGACTTCTTCAGTAACTGATTTTAATATATGTCTAATTTTAACTGTCATTTATATATGCACCAGTGGATGAATCCTCAGAAAGATGAAATGCAAAGCACTTCTAACTTGCTCTTATTAATGATACACTTGCTGCAAAGGAGAAAAAAAAATAGGTTCAGGTCTCCTGAAGAGAATCTGCATGGTGTTTAAGAGCAATGAAGTTTGAAGAAGCAGGGATTTAAACTGACACAATCTTCCTTTTTCTTTTCCTAGAGCAAAAATATGCCAGATGTCGTGCAGACAATATTTTACATATCTGTATAATACACACGTATCTTTTAAAGTATACTTTCAGAGAGAAGTAGTTGGAACACTGTGAGAAGAGCATTCTTCGGGAGGGTTATATGCATTTTGAAATAATAAGCTCTCTGTCTTGCGGTATACTCGCAGCTGTAATTACAGGCCTCTGCATGCAGCCAGATACGGCATAAACAGGCACTACATTGCTAAAAATACTGACCTGGATGTAACAATGATAAGGAAACAAACAAGCCAAGAGATTTGTTTTGGCCAGAAAAGCAACCTCTGTGTATTTGAAAGCTCAGGCGTTGTCTGCTCCCAATGCAGGTTTTTGGGATGACAACAGTTAAAGCAGTTATTCGGAACTGCTCTTGATGAAGACTTTGATGCACTATGTAACATAAAAGTACAATTCAAATACTGTGAAAACATATTGGTGCTGGAAAATACTTTTTTTCTTTTTTTAAAATGTCCGTTGAAAGCATTCAATTGAGTTAGAGGGTTGGAAGAAGATGGGGAGGAGAATAAAGCTTGATCCCATTCAGGCCAGCAGGGGACTTTCCATTGAATTCCAGGGGCTGCTGCAGCAATTCATAAATAAGAGTGCACAGCAATAATGCTAAAAAGCTACCTTTGCAGTACAGAAAGTGATCTTGCTTTGCATTAGGAGGGCAGAATTGCAGAAGTGCCATTATGGGAACAGGAACCACGCTGTAGGGCCCACTGTCTTAAATGTAGTTTTTCAAATCCAAACTGCCTACTGGAATAAATAGACATAAATTTTAGCAACTATTCCATTGGTAATGAGCTTTACTTATCTACAGATTAAAACCTTGAGTGCTACAGTGCCTGGAATTGGAGTTAGGATCCCCATGGCTATGGAGAACTGCAAAAAGTCTGTGGTGTAAGAGCTAATGTAAAAATGTTGTCTTCTATAAAGGTTAAAGCTCAGCTGGAATTGTGTGGAAAAGGTGTTTTATTTTTAACCTGTTTGCTTGTCCCTGGCAAAGTAGCTTGTGATATATCCCTTTCAAAATGTCCTTTTCTCATCTTGGATTGTTACTGGAGATAATTCCCTTGCTTTCTTCTTTGTCATGAGTGTAACAGAACATTTGTACAGGGCCGGATAAACTTCTGCTGCTCGTTGTTGGTATAAATGTAATTGGTGTAAAATTACACTTGCAACTTGATATCAGCATAAATGTGAGGGTTAATGTAAGAGGGTAATGTAAGAGGGTTAATTTTCTATAGTATTGAAGTACTTTCAGGGACCACGTTGAGCAGCCGTTTATGCCATCAGCTCCGTGATAAAACAAATGACGTTTCTACTTGGACAAGCTTTGTTTTATCAGGATCAGTAACCTTATCAACAGTTGACCCAGAACTGTAATGTATGTTTGCGAATACATAACATATGTCACAGTGAGAGGCAGACTTGCCTCATAAGCAAGAGTATATAAAGAAGACCTAATAATAGCAAAGCAAAGAATGTACAGATGTATACAATAGTAATATTTTTTGAGAGGTGTAGTGGTTTTGTTCACTTATTAGAGCAGGATCATTTGCATTATCTTGCCTATATCAAAAATGCACTAGTGTGCACGTATAAACACATCGCACAAGTACTTTCACACTGCCACACTTGCTTGTGAATTTTTTGCTTTGTTCAGCTTTATAGAATATATTTTGATATGAAGAACAAGTATGTGACCTAGTAGGTAGCAGAACTGAATGTGTTTTAGTAATTGAAATACGAGGGAACTGCTGTTCTCAGAGGACCTTTATTTTGCTTGCACTTTCAAAATTGCTAGATGGAGGTGATTTACTTAGTGGAAAAGGAAAAAAGCTCTGAAAACCTACTGCTTAAATGGTGGATTGATGCTCTTTAATTTAAGATACAGCAGCCCTACCCCCAATATCAATACTCTGTCATTTTTCATGACTTATAATAAAGGGAGAGAAATGATGGTCCTAAGATATAAAATAAGTCACCCGTGTCTTGTGCATTTTGACATTAACACTTCTGTTCCTTGACCTTTGACAGATTAGGCCTTGACCCAAAGCTGCTGGCCAAAATCCTAAATATGAGCTCAGGTCGCTGTTGGTCAAGCGACACGTACAACCCTGTTCCTGGAGTGATGGAAGGAGTACCATCTGCTAATAATTATCAAGGTGGCTTTGGAACAACACTCATGGCTAAGGTACATAATACTTGCATGTAAAGTATGTACAGTTGTTCTCTCTGAGCTTCTAGCAAACATTTCTTCGCAGTGAAAATTTATGATTACAGGGAAATATGTCTGCACGAACAGAGGGGATCCCAACCTCTTACTCTGAATTAATGAGTTGTGTAGGGGGCTTTTCCTTAGTCTCCAGCCTCTTTCTAGCCACTATTATTGCTGAGCCACTCAATGAGATTATATGCACTGTCTTTTTGAGTTCTGCCTTAATCCAGGAGTCCTGATGGACTTGGGTGTATGGCAAGCGTTCAGCAAGCCATTTTAGGTGCCTCTTGCATGAGTGCTCTACAACTTAGCAGCCTAAGCTTGAGAGAGCAATTTGGGGAAATCCAGGTGACCTAATTAGGTGCAAATAGTGGCATAAGCATGTAAGATTTTGGGCCCAATCTCTTCCAGATACCTTACACTGTGCTACTGGACGTGCCCTCTAGCATCCCGTTCCTTGCTAAGCCAACTGCTTATGTGCTTGTCTTTCTGCCTAAGGCCATTCTGCAGAAAGCAGACAGGTTTCAACCCACACCCCACAGACTGATCTTCTGCAGGTACCTGCACCATGCTGTGAGCTCTCCTGAATTGTCTTTGTTGGTGGCAGAAGTAGTGCTTCTTATGTGTAATAACCTAGTAATCTAAATTATTTGTCCACAAAGTGGGAGATCTGGGTTTTAGGTCCTTCTCAGCATGAGGAAGTTGTAACCTACAGCTATCCCATCCCAGGAGAGTGGGCTTACTGCCATGCTCTTGGCTGTTCTAGGAAAAGCACTGTCCTGAGTCACTCTGTGGTCAGGAAAACAAAGCTCTTAGAGGCCAGAGGAAAGTAGGCGAGGAGGTCAGGGCTCTGCATCCCACTGATGAGGACACACAGCTGGAGGAAGGAGCTGTAGAACTCTGACTCTTGAACTACTTCTGCATTTAGTACAACGGTTGGCTAAGGTAAATTATAAAACCAGCCCTGGAAGAGATCTCTCATCTAAGCATGTAAGTGCAGGAAATAATTTCACACTGAGTATTAGTTTCATGGGGATATTGTCCTGAGGGAGGCATTTGAGTTCACACAGGACAGGTTTTAGGCATACCAGTTTATGAGCGCTCCCAACTGGTTAGGCGTTCTGGCCATTTTCAACTCTTCCACGTACAGTGGAAATTAAGGACTTAAAACTAAAACATTCTCAGAGCTGGTGATCAAACTCAGATATTGCCATGCAAATCTCCACAGTGCTGGAGTTCCTGTGTGTAATACCTGCCTACCGATACTCTTTCCTGTCGTTTTGCAGTTGATTTATGTCAATTGGTGCGTTTGCACATTCAGTAGAATTAGCCAAATCCTGTCCAGAGTGGGTCCGGAGTGTTTTGCATGTGGTAGCACCAAAAAATCTTGCTAATGCTGCATGGCTCAAAATGCCTCAATGGTTGGCCTGCTACATTTTACGTTTATGGACCAACAACCAGCAGCTTTCATTTCTTTGAGGGATGAGTTAAAATATTGGAAAGGAGCAGTTTTTACGTCATGTTCACGTCATTGAACATAGGGGACAATCAAGTGTTATTTAAATTATTGATTTATAAAATGTGTTAGGTTATTGTTTGGAGTTTGCCAGGGCTATTGATTAGTGATAAGCAACCTGATCTTGGCACTGTCTCAACGCTCTTGTTTCCATCTTATGTGCTGTTTTCAGAATCTGTTCTGCCTGCTGTGCCCTGTTTCACACTGCAGTCTCTGTTCTCGTGCTTCATAACTCTTACTCTTGTCCAGAATAACCTCATAGTATAAATGGGATGGGGGCATATATTTCCTTCCCTCCCTTTTAAATTTCTTTGTAAAGGGTTTTTTTCTTTTGGTCTGCTTCTAAGAGGGACCTTCATCTCCTCTGGAAGCTGCCTTAAAAGATCTTCCTTTCATTGGAGAAGTAGCAGCCTGGCTTGTGCCTGTTGAAACTGCCAGCTTTTGGTTATAAAGCATCAGTGACAACTAAAAGGAGAGTTCCTCAGAGAGGTTTGTAATTGCTGTTCACCTCTTCTGACCGACTCCTGCCAGTCCTGCCTGCCAGGCAGCCTGAAGACTGCCTTCTTTAGGCTGGAATCCTCAATAAGAAGGAAAGACACTAAATTCCTCTCACGCGTCTTGAACAATGCTATATTGTTCTATATAGACGGAAGATTACTGGAGTAAGTAACCAGGACAGCTGATCATATTCAAGGTATTATTTGGTACAGTTGTGACCTCTCTTAAGACATTTCTCCTTAGTTTGTGGAAAGACTTTTGCTACTATCCCTTTCACCGTGTTATGTGACATACCATGCAGTTTGTGAATTGTCTGAGTTGGGGACTTTTTTCGTGGGAAATACAGAGCATGCTTTTGCCACTTAAAAAAGAAAAGCTGTATTCAAAGGAGAAAGATGTAGGTACAACCCTGAGGTTGAGAAGAGAATAGTCCACAATGAAAACATCTAAGAGTGACTCAGTAACAGAGTCACTAAACACAGTTACTAAACTTCAGGCTATTGCTCACATGTCAGATGTGGTGGATGTCAAAGGCTTTCTTAAAAGTATTTCGTCACCAATGGATCTCTCAAACAAAGCCAGGGGATCCTTATGTTAAGTGTTTGGGACAGAAAAGTTTGTCAGACACCTCTGAAAAGCTCTTCAGTCTTGAAATCTGGTATTGAAACCTAGAATTTAGTCAATTTAATGTAAAACCTGCTCTAAAGATTTTGCATTTAAAAAATCTAGTTTACTTCCCCTCGCCATCTTTGTGTCTGAGGCACTGCAGGCCAGAAGTTACGTCTTTCATTCACAGCACAGTTGCTAGTTAAATGTATACTTTGAATCCTGAGAAGAGCTAGATTTATATCATATTATTCTTGACTTATGTCAAGACAGCCTTTGAGCTTTATTCCGAATGGTAGTTTCATTTACGTCAACTGCAAAGTAAATGTAAGGAACCAGGTATTTCCAAAGTGAGCACTGGAAGCAGATTCTGAAAGAGAATCTGTTTCCCTATTCCAAGCTGAGAAAAACTGGTTAGAATAGTCAGTACAGTGAGACATCTGGAAGATGTTGTCAGTTCCAAAAGAGTATGAGAGGAGCCATAAACTATGCTCTGATTTTTACTTTTCCAAAAAGGTCAGCAAAGGGCAAATTTCTTTCAGGACTGTTTTGTACTGTTTCACTTGAGGAATCTCCAACCTCAGGAGAAAAGGTGCGAAATACTTTACAACCTGAAGCTAAAGATAAGCTTTACTTAGAATCATAGAATCATAGAATAGTTTGGGTTGGAATGGACCTTTAAAGGCCATCTGGTCCAACCCCCCTGCAGTGAGCAGGGACATCTTCAACTAGATCACGTTGCTCAGAGCCCCGTCCAAATACTTATGTTTTGTATTTTTTTTTTCCTTCAAAGCTCTAATTTATAGAGTGGAATTTAAAAAACCAAAACAACCTTCCTGCACTTTGGAGTCAGGAGTGCGTGTCCATTTAATTGTTGAGATGTTTGCTGATGTTTCAACCATCTTGGACCCAGAGTTTCATTATTAAAGTGAACAAACCCACTTTATGAAATTGTATTTGTGCTAGCAGTCTATTCAGAATTTTTAGGGATTGCTTCTGTGAATGCCCCTTCAGAGAGAAATACGTCACAATCACCACTACCCAAACCAAGCACCTTCACTAGTTTGGAATTGGATGATTTTGCCATTCTAATATTCCATTATATGATTTAAGCTTTTTTGAATAAAATGGGTAATATGGCAACAGATTTCACAAAAAGGGTTTAGTTGAGGCTAGGAATATGTCATGGAATGTCTTATTGTGAGTGAGGTTAAAGTAACTGTTCCTAGATTTGTCAGGTCATCAGTCTTTCAACAGAATTGCTAGACAAGAAGGAATGATCTGCCCTGATGCAGATGAAGAGTATTTTGGATCCTGTGACATCTGATATGTATGTTTTCCCCATTTTCCTAGATCTTGAAGTCATTCAAGGGTAATAGGAAGAGTAACTATAATTCTGATTTGTATCAGAATGACCTTTATAGAGCTGATTTACAGATCAAAGTGACATTTAGAGAGTAGAGTAAGATCTTGAATTTCCTTGTGCTAATTCAAATCTAGACACACAGAAAGTAAAGACCTGTCTTGTAAGTCATCCCTGAGAAGCCAAAGGTGCTCTCAGCAGTACTACAGTCGCTCAGGTCTTCTGTATCAAAGATTTGTTATTTTTAAAAAAATAAAAACACTGCAAATTCTATAAACCAACATAGACCTGGAGGGACAGCAAGTCTAGGCATTTCCTAGTAACACTTGAGAAGTTCTTCTGCACCTTTCTTGAAATGTGGACTGCAAAATTGATTACACTAGCAAGACCTTATAAAGGCAACCTTGAGTGCAGGCATTACTTTCATACTTAGACAAGAGATCTGTTTATATACACAGGCCCTTGTTAGCTTTTCTTTCTTTGGTTGGTTTCATGTCTGAAATTCAGCTTAGAATTCAAGACATTCTCCAGCCTAGCTTGTCATTTCTGTCCATCATGTGTGCAGCTGACTATTTCTAGCTAACTATGGTTAGTCATAGCACCTGGTACTTGCCTTTGAGTTCCGTCCTATTTATTTCAGATTATAGCTGTAGTTGACCAAGGACTCTTGGAGGACAGGTTTCAAATTCATCCTTTTTGCAACCTTCCCTCCTTTTTTTGCCCCAAATTTAGTGTTTAAAAATGCAGTAGAATTATTTTCTGTATCCGTTTGTCTTCAGTCATTAAAGAAAACTTTGAGTTGTAGCAGACCCAGGACAGTCCCCTAAGGAATCCTTTAATACATCCTTCCAGTTAGGCTGCAAACCATTCATATTCACAAAGTGGCCTGTGCTGCTAATTTTGCTATTAACTGGTCACATTACAGTAAATGAATGTAGGCTAAGTGGCTTCAATTTTGTTGTTATTCAAATCCCTCCTGCTTGATTTTTAACCTGTTTTTCGAAAGAAAGATGTCGTCTTGCTCGAACAAGAAAATGATGCCATTACAACCTATGTGAAATGCTTAAGTGAATAGCCAGGGAAATTTTACTTTTGGAGATGACATAAAAAAGTGGGGAAGAAGAGTCTCAGTCTTGCTACCAGGTTGTATAGTGATCTAGAATCTTAAAATTCCTCCTGTCCTGTAGGAAGTTGCATGCCTTGCAAAGTTCGGGTTTTTTCTGTTGAATAACACCGAGTTACTGTTTTAAAAATGAAAAACTAAACAAGGCTCCCTTCTTCCAGGACTGAAATTTTAAGGCTGGAGTATTGTATTTGTTGGCAGTAGAGTTCTCTTCACAATGGAAGCCAAATAACCAATAATATGTACATGGCTATTTATATCCTTGTTGTTTCTCCCCTGACTTTTTCTCTTTTTCTTTCCTTTTGTTCTTCCTCTCTGCCCTCTTCCTCCCTCTTCTCCTTCCCCACAGGACCTTGGCTTGGCCCAGATTTCTGCCACCAACACAAAGACACCAGTTCCTTTGGGATCCCAGGCACATCAGATCTACAGGATGATGTGTGCAAAAGGCTATGCCCTGAAAGACTTCTCAGCTGTGTTCCAGTTTTTACGTGAGGAGGAAACCTTGTGAGTTGTCCTTTGGAAATGGACACAATAACAAACCACATTTTTTTATCCTTATAGCTCGTTTGAGAAGTATGTGGGTTTAGTCAAATACTGTGCATCCTGATCCCGTGCAGACTAATCATCTTTGGTTGTCTAGATCACAACAAACTCCAGGGTTTTTTGATAATTCTTGAAAAAGCAAGCCAGAGGACAGGATTGTTTGGCAATTAGCCAGACAGTGATTTCTTTTTTTTTAAGAACCATCAAAGTTTTTTTTTTCCACTAGATGCAATAAATAAATATTTTTTTTATGAAACACTTAACTGTTTGCATATAAAATAACTTACATTATGGCTACAAACTTAGGTGACTCTTGAACAGTAAGAGAATGTTATATAGTGATTTTATGATATATAGTGATCAATAAATTAAAAATGAATACTTTATGGAAAAAGGGAAGATTTGTTCAATGAAGAAACAGAGCTTGAGATGGATTTTTTTTTTCCCTTGGACCTACTAGCCTTGAGTTGATCAGTAGTGAATTTTTTCTGGGATTCAGGTTGCAGATTAAGTTTATAGGCACACATTTCTAAGTGGAGAGCTGTTACAGCATGTTTACCTGATAGATTTAGTTAAAATAACATATAATGTGTGTCCCTCTTGTAAAGCTCCGTTACTGTATTTTGCTAACCCAATTTTATATTTTCTTGTATTCTGTCACACATTTTCAGAACTCGAGAACAGCACTTATCAGAAGTTCTAATAAAGTGTACATTTGTTTTAGGTAATGAAATATTTTAAATCTAAACAAACCCCATTATTTTGAAAGGAAATAAAAATCTATACTGGTAAATACTTGCTGTATGATTAGTTGCTTTTTGTTTTGATGCACTCTTGTACACACACAATTAATCAAAAACTTGTACTAAGTGGTCTTATTTTTTAATTTGCTTGGTTTTCTACAGATTATCTTGCAAAACCAAGCTTTTCAAGACCTCTTGTTGTGAAATGTAAAGGGTAATATATTTGCATATGTATTACCTTAACCATTCACCATCTCCTTGGTCTTGCAAAAGTACAGGTACACACTTGGCTTTATGAATATAAATACTCATCTTGATTTCACTAGAACTACTCACATTCAGACTTACTTGCAGGCTCTTGGCTTAATGGTCAATTATGCATTTACATTCCTATTTTGTTTGTATGACGGATCCTTTTATATATGCACATTTGGGTAAAAAAATTGTGTGCTTGAATTAGCTCAAGTCTGTGAATAATCTTCTGAGAACTTGGACATTATATTTTAACACATTAGTAACATCATACAAAAGTCATTAAACAGTACTGGTTGATCTGTTCTTTCAGTTTTCTTTGAAAACTGTTTTACATTCTAGGTTATTCAGGGATTTGGGGCTCATTAATGTTATACATGACTGTGGGACTACTGGGAGCAATCTTACTTTTAAAAAAAATGTTTGTCTCTCTTCTGATAAAACTACTGTTTCTACAGGATTGCATTCATTCAGAAATTAGACACAAAACTACCTGCAGTAAAAACTATTAAAATTACAAAGTCAACCACTCAAGTGCTGGAAAACGCAGAAACATGGAACCATAGTTGCAGATGTGTGGTTCGACCTTTGATAACAAGATCACATACTATAACATTTTTTCCTGTGGGACTCCTGCCTCACATAATACTAAGGATGGATCTAGTTTCCAAATGAATTTGGGGTCAAGTAGTGAAGGATGTTTTTGCCAGTAGGATCCTTGTTCATTTGGAAGTTTTATAATGGCTGAGGTAAGGAGTTGTAGGAGACTCCTGCCTCTGTATTTGGCTTGGAGATCTGGCTGGCATCAGCAGGACTGCTGAGATGCTTCCTTCTACTGTCCACCCCAGCCTGTAGCAGCGTTTGCTATGAACATGTTTGCCAGTAACCCTGGGTTTACCTGTAACCCCGGGCTTGCAGGAAGCATAATCATTTGTTTTCTGAAGACATTATATGCACACATAAATGTTTGGAGCCATGAGGGAAGAGAATATGCTCAGTGAGACACACTCTTTGAAGCTTTTAGCTTCTGAAATCATAAAGTCTCTGTTAAACATGTGGAAACTTCGTTGTTATTTTTATGTTTCTCCCAAAGGCTTGTAGCTTAGGCTTCCTGGCGTTCATTTCTCCTCCCTCACAATCTCTGATCAAATTTTAAATTCCTACTCCAAAGCATAGGGTGCCCAAGTTGGAGTAAAGGCTGCCAGAATGCTATTTTGGCAAACCAACAAAATCTTCTGTGGTCTCCTTCTTGGAGGAGGATTTTGCTGAAATAAAAAACAAAGAAAAAAAAAAACACCACACAAAAAAAAAAAACCCAACCAAACCAGCTTCAGGGCAGACAGCCAGCATGTAAAATTTTAGAACAAGCAGTTAGTTTGGCAAAGTTAGAAACAACTTTTAAAATAAGTCTTATATGGGAAGTGCCTTGAAATGTTTAATGATGTCCAATACCTGAAGCCGGTAATACAATTTATATTAGAATACACATTTTTTTCCTAATTCTGCAGGGGAATATTGTGTGACTGGATACATATCGTGGTGGTATTCATGCTAGCTATGGCTATTCTGCATGTGTATATACTGTATCTTTTGCTTTGCATGGGGTATACTTCTGGTCTATGGAAATTAAGCAAGTACTAAAACTATTGTCACTGCCAGAAACAGGTGTTGAAAACTATAATTTGTTGAGTTGAACAGAAAGATTGTAAAATTGGTTGAATTTCTACACTAATTACCTCCCAGTACATACACACAAATTAGGTGTAACAAATTAAGTGCATATTTTGTAAATGTCCCAAAGGGAAACTTGAGGTAACTTCTTTTTAAATTAGTTTGAATGTTAAACTAGCCCTCCCATCATGCTTACTTTGGAAACTCACCTATATCAAATGCATTTATTGACTAACAGGAAAACATTGACAACCAATAAAAGTAGTGATGGTTCTTAAAAAAAATCCTAAGCAGCCTTCTCTCATTTATGATTCAGTATAACCCGTCTTAAGCAACTATTTTTGGTGGTCGTTTAACAGAGGAGGCCTTCTATTAAAACTGCCGAGTACTATATTGCTTTAACTTTATTTATGGCTCTTACAAGCCTCGGGAGGAAGAGGAGGTATTCTGACCAAGTAAAAGTATTATACGTGGTATTCTGGCTCTGCTTTAATCAATGGGAATTTTGCCATTAAGTACAATACTGCCAAGATTTCACAGTGTGTTGAATGCCCACGTGATTCCAGTGCAGATGTGGCCAAGATGCAGCTCTGGAGGAGCTCAGGTGCATCCCTCAGGCAGGGATTGTGCCACATTACTGGCCTCAGGATTATGAGAAATTGGGGTCATGGCTGTGAGAGGACGGAGCCAGCAGGAGCTGCTGAAGTTGATATTGCCAGTCTCCATCCCAGCCGTGTGCCACAGTGGATGAGAGAGATGCTGAGGGGGACAGAATAGCTGCTGTGCCTTTCTGCCTGAGAACAGAGCTACCTGTCTTGTCAGCTGTTTAAATGTTACGTCTCTTTGCCACAAGATTTATTAAATGGTTTATGGAAGACTGGGGCCGCCCCTGGAGCAAGCAGAGAAGGGGTACCATCACAGAAGGGCTGCTGTATTTGTGCAATAGATGTCTTCCTATGCTTTTAGTTCACCAGCAAGACCAAAGCTACCCAGGCACAACTCTGAGGGTACTGACTTCATTGGTAGTGATACCTGTTGCTTTTGATTTGTCTTTACATCATCATCATTGTCTTCTCCTTCATATAAAAATAGATGTAATTCAGCTTTTCTCAAGACAAGTTGAGAATATTGCCTGTCTTTACAAGGCTGTCTAATAAGTTGTGGAAACTTCGATGCAATTTAGAAACCTCTGTTGTGTTTTCTTGGTGCACAACATGTAGAGCTAGGCTCCTCTGCAGTGTTTTAGGCTTAAGGTTTGATAAGACCCCCCTTAAAGTTAGGGGACTTCAAAATGGGAAGCCTTTTTATTGACTTCAGTATCAAGTTCTTAGAACTCTTACTGCAAGCCTTGCAAAATTGAAAATTATATTTCCGTAGTGGGACACATCTACAGTGTCTCCCACTACCACTTTGAACAGTAGTTCAACGTCTACAAATTAGAATAAACGGTGCTTTTGAAAAGCTTGAGCTTTCAATAGCAAAGATGTCTTTGCCATTCTGTGCAACAGTATAATGGATGTATGGTCTTTAGAGGCTGCTGGTGTTTTTAAGATTTGTTGCTTTCTATATATGATTTGTCACAACCCGTCCTGCCAGCTGGCACAGTTACACATTAATTTTTTTCCAATAACAATAATAGCAACAGTTACAAAGTTTTCCTAGGTGGCCAGAGAATTAATATTTTTATGGTTGGTGTGTTCAATAGATGTATGACATGGAACTAAGCATCCATATGGCAGTGATATTTTTTTTGGTTTTGGCATTCATCATGGATTGTGAGCACTTGGGGTAAATTGAAGCAGGTGGGTAAACCCTTCTGAAGTACTACATGTCTCATAATAACTACTGCATAATTAAAAGTCATCTGGCTCTTTCTGCTTTTACACCCAACTCTTCCCTTTGACCTTGACCCTGAGATGAGGTCTGGATTTTCATTTGAGGTCAGAGATAACTCAGACTGGTTCTTCATTTAGTTTTACTGAGCCTCCATTAGTGATGACAGTGTTCTGTTTGTTAAAGTAAATGCTATATATGGAGATATTAAATGTGCTAACATATGTTTTATGAAGTTCACTGATTTCAAAAAGACTTGGCGTGCTGGACAAAAACAACTAAAATACAACTGATAAAAAGGTAAGTTTGCGTGTACTTGAAATGCAGCTACCCTGGAAAGAAATACAAATATTGTTACAAAAACTTCAGTCCTTATAGTATCTTTAGAAAATAAATTAATTGTATTTTGTCTTGTTGAAATTCGAAGGAGAAACCAGACAAGTAAAACAAAAGTAATAGCCTTCAAATGTGGTCAGACGTAAGCTTTATTTGGCCAGAATCAAGTGTTGCTGCTGTCTGTCTTCCAGTTTGAGCCGCATGACGAAACTAGCTTGGATTTATGCAGACGACATATAGCACCAACAGCTGTAGGGAAGCAAGTGGTGTGGAAAGTAACTTAAAGAGTACTTCTTAAAATCTCTGAGCTGCCTACTTTTTTCTGAGTGCTTTCTTCCAAATGATTTAATGGTATTAACTGGGCTGTAATCACTGGTTGCAGGCATACCTGAGCCAGCTGTGAGCTAGCTTGTTTGCGTATCTCCAGCTCTCTAGTCCCAGAGGCTTTCCTGGGAAGCTGGGCAAATACTGGGGCAGTGCTGTCTAGACAGGCTGTTTCCAGTACCTAAACTAGCTTGTGGCTAGTAATAGTAGGTCATTTTCACTTTCCAATCATCATACATGTTATTCCCTGGCTATAGAGCCTGGAAGCTTTCAATGACCAATGATTAGTAGGCTAACGCATTGGATGTTGTAGCCATTATCTGTTTTACAGCATCATCTTGGCAGTCTGTGCCCTGTTTTTTCTTCCTCTGTACGATGCCTAGGACAAGTCCCCTGGGTGTTGTGTAATTGTGTCAGGCAGCTGTCAGTCTGCAGTCCACAAGAAGGACTAACTTCAGTCACTCACTGGTGTGAGACTGAGCTGGAGCTTCAGACGCATGGATTTCAGACATGCTTGGATTCCTCTGCATTTCTATGTACAAGGTTTTAATACAAGCTCTATCTTGTTTGAACCTGTGTGTTGCACGGCACCAAGAGCCCACAGTACATCAGTTTGATATTTTTTCCTGTGTTAGAGCAACATTTGCCTTTCATGCTCAAAAATAGCCAATTTTTGGTCCCTGCCAGGAGAAGGAGAGAAAAGCACTGCTAAGCAAACGGAGATCAGTAGGTCACAGGACATAATGCCAACACGTTACTCTCAGTGGAAAGCCATTGCATCCTGTCCCCACCTCCCATTGCTGTGACTTTCCTCCTCTGCTTGTGCCTGGATAGATAACTGTGTTAACTGACGTGATGCAGATGCAAATGAGGTCTGTGTTTAACAAAAAGAAGAAAAGTAGGCAGTGTCTTTTGCTGTGTGACTTGCTGGGACTATCAGGGGAAGATGGTTCCTTGTAAAACAGATAAGGGAACCTCAATCCTCTCCCTCGGGCACCATGATAAAGACGGAGCCACAGAGTCCACAGACATCTTTAGATACCACCACTAAAGTCACAGCCAGCAGAATGCAGTTCCTGTCCCCCATCGCACCACCCAGCTCTGCCGTCTGAGCAATAAACATCACACCAGCCTCTCCAAACTCTCCCTGGGGCCGCTTGTGGCTCTACTTTTGGCAGCTTTGTCTGCCTTGGCCCTGGCTGCCTGGAATCTACTTCTGCGCTTCCTCCCGAAAATTCCTTTTCCAGTGCTGTGCCCAAGCTAACTGTAGGCCTTCAGTGCGCCTGCAAATAAGATGTTAGGTCTTACTTGCTTTCCATGTGCTCCCAGTAGTGCCAGAAAGCACATAATGAATGTGTCTCCCTTGTTTCTTCCAGACTTAATAAGTAAACGGAGCTATAAACAGTAAGCCAAAAGGATGGGGATGGCAGGCATTTATGGGGTAATAGGAATTTGTTCATTGAACTGGTCGTTGTGCTACTCCGTGACTGCGGTATCTCAGCTTTTTCTGAGAGCAGGAGCGATGTGTGTTTCTTTTCATATGAAGAGGAGCCAAAACTGGCTCTGGCCACTGACCTGTGGCTGTCATTTTGAAACAGACTCATTGTTTACATTTATGGTAAAAATGAAAAATAGCCATTTTCGTGTATTAAAATATAGCTGGTTTGCTTTGTTGGGTTTTTTTAAATCCATTTTCCACAAATGGATGTTCTAATGTGTTTGCTAGTATTTTACTTCCTTCTCCATCTATGTAACAGCCTGCATATTGTAGGCTACATATAACATCTAAAATCACGGTCAGGAATCTATGAGAAACTCAACTCTTAAGGTAACCCTGCCATGGTGCTGTTAATAACACATTGCAAACAAGAAAGTAGTAAGTGGAAATAATGCACTCATTTAGAAGTAATAAATCCTTTGATCTTTCTTTGAAGCAACAGTATATGCTTAAACTACCAATTCAGGGACAACCAGATGCCCATAAAGAATGGTTCTTTGCTTTGATAGAAAATCGCTGAGGCCTGCCCAGCAGCTCTGGTCTGTAAACAGATTAGTTAAGTGCTCATCAGCTCTGATTTGCATAGGACAGTCTTTGCACACAAATCCTACTTCCTTAACGAGCTATTTACTTGCAGGAAAGCTACTGGGTTCCTTTTAGTTAGAAATCTCGGAAGAAAATTGCTTTGTGAGAAGGGGCAGGGTCCTGATTTGGAAATAGTGCCTGTCCTCTTCATAGATGTTAATAGGCAATTGGTGACTGGCAGTCTGGCATGTTTGCTGAGCCTCTTTAATGCTGGAGAGTGGGGATTAGACAAATAGCTCATACTTGGAAATTTGGAAAAAAGTTACTTCTCTCTGCTCATTGGTGGCTTTCATCCTCGGTTGGATAAGGAGCGTGCATGGGAGAGGATTGGGAACCAGACGCTTGCGTTCAGCAGAGCTGAAGTGTTCACTGAAGAGGATTTCGCTAGGCTGTAAAATACTCATCGCCTTTGAATAAAAATAAATGCCTCGTGGATGCATGCTGGTTTGTGTGCAGAAATTGCGTGCAGCCTGCAAATTTGGCACTTACATTTTTCCCTGTTTAAACTTCTTTTGATCCACACAATTACTTTTGGCTAATACAGAGGGAGGTCAGTCTCAGCCACAAACACAGCAGATGGTGAGATTCACCCTAGAGTATAGAAGAGCTACAGTACTTCAGTGTCTTTTGCATTTTAAAGTGCATTACTTCGCAACTGATTTCAGCCTGGCCAACCGTTTGCTATTCTTCTGAATCAAGAAAGCAGCAAAACTGCAACTTTTTCTAATGGGGAGACAAAAATATCAAAAGGGGAAAAAACCACAAAGCATTGCTGAAACCAGCGTGAGCAGTTTTGGTGCAAACCTGCTGCAGCTGGAAAGGTCTTGAAAATGATAGACTAGATTCTTTCTGTATTAATGATCCCACAAACTTTGGGGTGACATGTATACAAATAGGGGTATAATGTAGGTATGTGTGTTTTAAAGCACAATACCGGTGTTAGACACAGGAAAGTTAATTGTGTAGTTCTGCCTTACCCTAGTAACAGTGAAAAATGTTATGAATCTGTTTTTTCACTGCTTACACTATTTCCATTTTGTATCCCCTTTTGCTTGAAAAGTAAGCTTAGGTTAGTGTCTTTGTGCCTGAAAACATAGGATGGAAGGCTGGACTGAGGAAAATATGTATCATTTTCACGGACAGGCTAAATATAGTTAGAAACTCTTCCCTGTAAATCCCTGTTTGGTTTTCATTTATTTATTTCATCAGCCAGATGCCAGTTTTTCACTTAGGCTATGATAAGAACATTACCCAAACACTTCCTCAAAAAATAAAATCTACATTATTACAGGGCACTCTGCATCAGACCATCAGCCGTCTGCCTTTGAAGGCTTGTGTTCAGCCCCTCAGTTTTATAGTGCCAAGATTCAAATATGGGATTGCTAGAGGAAATTAATTACTAGTAAATTTAGAACAAAGGAAAGAACCTGCAATTTCACAGCATGTAAAACACCTTTTGGAATTCTTTGCTCTCTTCTTGGAAACCAGTGTGTCAAATTCTTGGAATTATTTTAAAGGGCTTGGTAAAATACGTAGCTATCCAAGAAGCCATAAGAAAATCTTACGCTTAAGGGTATAAATAGCAGGCAGAAAATTATTTTGCCTCTAGCCACTTTAGACCATGTCTATTCAACGTGCATTGCCAAGCACTGCGGGGCTTGCTTTTCTGATGCCCTGGGTGCTGAGTATGGCTGCAGGCAAAGAGTGGAACCTGGTGGGGCAATGTTGTGATCCAAGGTCGGACATCCTCTGTTGCTGTGCCCGACCCCTGAGCTCTACAGCTGCTGCCTCCTTCCCTTCCAGCCCAACTCCCATCAACCACCAGAGTCCAACCAAGGGCAGCAGGGGCCCGCATGGCTTCACATACCAGCTGTCCCACACGTCCAGCGTGACCCAAGCACCTGCATCTTTCTGAGCTTTCTGGAACCCTCTTTGCTTCACGTCACCTCCAAGGAGGAAAAAGAAATGTCTTCAGTTTAGTCTGTACAAACTTGACCTTTCTATTGATTCTCTTGCTGCTGGTTGTCATTTCTCCTTCTCTGACAGTTCTCCTTTGCTTCTTGCCTCCAGATCACAGTCTGTGAAAAGTGTCTCCCACTTGCCTCCTCCCATAGCCACTCTGTCACGTGGTCTCCTCCTCGCTTATTCCATCACACGTGCATGTCTTTGTCTGTCCCAAAACACCATCCACAGAGACACATCATTCTCATCCCTAAAAGCAGCATATGATTCTGCCCCAGCCATTGCTATAGTTTTCTTTTCCTTTCTTTTTCCTTGTGAATTAGCGTGTTTTGTCTCCCTTGGCTCTCCTGCTCCATTTGAAGCACACTGTTGCTCTCTCGTACCTTTGCAACCCCTGATACTCACACAGGTGTTACACACACTGCGTACTCAGTTTGAAGAGTGGGAATAGACAAAATCCAAGTCATTAAGGAGGTTGGATTTTATGTCACCACATTCATTCTTGTTTTCACATCTTGTACCTTGCTCCTGCTCCCTGAATTGGCTTTTTGACTAAATGAGCATCAAGTGTCCTCTCACTTCTCCTTCAAAAACAGCTGCATCAATATCAGCCTCTAAGGCTGCATCTAAACCAGGGATGTAGTCCAGAGCAGGATGTAGTCCAGAGCAGGAACCTGCTTTACAGCATATTTTCTGACCGTACCCATTTACCATACTTGGATTCACGTTGCAGAGGGATCCCAGAGTATGCAAGCGTGTTTTCTTTCGGATGAAGCAACGGAGCAGGGTGGTGCTCCAGGTCTGCCTCAGGCACTCTGACTTGCTCACGGGCCTTCTGTGCACAGGACTGGACTGCAGCTGGCCTGGAGAAAACTCCAGATGCAAAACACAGATACAGCGTGGGCACTGGCTCCTCAAAACTGACCGTGTAGCTTTCCAGATTTGCTCCTACTGTGCTGCTGATATAGGTAGATCCTGTATGTCCCTTCAGAGAAGCTAATTTTTCACTGCTGCTGTGAACCTCTGTTTGTTATTTCAACATTTGAGAACCACCTGTGCCACATCAGATCAATGTGACATTGCAAGCCTTAGCCTGCCAGCAGTGTGGGGTGGACCCTCTTCTTACTGACATTGATTTTGTATCAAGAAGCACATTCATGGACTTCTGTGGGGATTCTCTTTACGTCATCTGAAGCGAGATCCACACTGAAATGTATCTTCTGTTTAGTGAAATGTCATGTCTGTGACCATATTCTGCATATTGTGAATGCTCACTCTGGGAAGCATACTGATAGCGGCCTGAATATAAATTAGTTGCTTTTCTAATACGTGAGTTGCAGCACTCATTGAGCTTTATATTCTTATGGAGCTTACCAGGTTATTATTGTGGAAACAAAATATATTAACTTGATTTAAAAACTGTTTTCTGTGGAGGCTTGTTTTTATGACCTTGGATTTTAAAAGATTTCAAAATACATTTGCATTCATGAAAAATGTATTTTAACAACATAATGGCTGACAACTCTGCTAGTTGTAAAGAATTCCTTTGATGGTGAGCTACAAAGTCCTCAGTAGTCCTGGTGAGGATACAGGGCTTCCAACCCATTAGTCTCCCCTTTATTTTATTTATTTTATTTGAAAGCTTCCCTTCCCAAAACCCACAAAGGAAGAATAGGAAACAATCTTCACTGTGGAGGTGACTTTTCCACTTCCTTCTCTCTCATGTAGTTGTTAACAGTAATTTACAGTTGCTCAGTTACACTGAGAAGGCTGTGATCTTTTTACCTAAAGTAATAAAAATCACTGTGTAGGTCTTATTAATTTACTGCATGCCATAAAGGCTAACAAATTGTACTGTACTAAAAAAATTTTGCCAAAATATTTACTAAAAAGCATATAATATTGAAAGTGATTCTGCTTCCTGTGGACTTCCTTACCTTTCTGGGAAAAATTGTCATAGCATTAGGCGTGTTCATCAGCTGTGCTGTGTGGCAGACCTGACAAGTATTGTACTTTTATGAATGTGAAGGAGAAAACTGCTGTGAATATTTTTGATGCACACACACATCTTTATTTCCTTCTTTGACTTGAGTTGTGCTGCTTAGACATGATTCTACCTTAAGCAACTCAAAAAATCTGAGTTCTCTGGAGTCAGTGGAAATTTTTAGCAGGACAATTTTCTCCCGTGTAGCTTGTTGTTTTGGTGCAATTCAAATTGGAATGTGGCTCTTCAAGTTACAGAAAGTGTCAGGTGTTTTATAAAACTCAGATCATATCATTAAACCAAATAATTTTGCAAGAAATAGTGAATATGAAGAGTGTAGCTGACTTCTGACAGGATCTCTCAAAAATGAACAGAGGGCAAATTGTCTGGACTTGAAAGTTGAGTGAAGATCAACAAATCTGTTGATGAGAGGTAGCAAAATATTAAATAGCTAGAAGTCAGGAATTACAGGGTCACAGTTAGGAACCTGGTCTATTGAGCATTTTCATAGATGAAGAGGTAAACAAATTGTTGAAATTAGCAGACACTGCTATGCTGAGTAGCTGTCTGTCATCCCTGTGGCCTCAGGTGTGTGGAAGAATCACAGAATCCCAGAATGGTTGATGTTGGAAGGTACCTCTGGAGGTCATCTGGTCCAACTCCCCTGCTCAGTCAGAGCCACCTAGAACCAGTTGCCCAGGACTGTGTCCAGACGCTTTTGAGTATCTCCAAGGATGGAGACTCCACAACCTCCCTGGGCAGCCTGTGCCCGTGCTCCATCACCCCCACAGTAAAAAAGTGTTTCTTAATGTTCAGACAGAGCCTTCTGTGTTTCAGGTTGTGCCTGTTGCCTCTGGTCCTGTCACTGGTCACCACTGAAAAGAGCCCAGAAGCTCCATCCTCTTTGCACCCTCCCTTCAGGTATTTATATACATTGATAAGATCCCCACTCAGCCCCCACTCCAGGCTGAGCAGTCCCAGCTCGCTCAGCCTTTCCTCACAGGAGAGATGCTCCAGTCTCTTCATCATCTTCATGGCTCTTCATTGGACTCTTTCCAGTGTGTTTTTTGTCCTGTACAAAAGCACATTAACATAATTCCCGAGGGCAGAGCTTCTCTGCGCATCCTCTGCCAAGGTTTTTCCCACAGGCACCCAAGCGTGCTGGTCTTGCGATGAGATGGCTTCATGCTCCTCTACCGTGTGGCTTCACTGTAGTGTTCTGCCCGCAAAGGGACCACTTCACAGCTGGGGAGATCCCCAAGTCCTCAGTGAAAGGCTAAGCTATCATTTCTAAAATACGACTTTCTTGTTCTATTCATGTTATAACCAGAACAGCCTCAAGATGAAAGATCTGTGCTGGTGGCCAAATCAGTAGTGTAAAGGGCGCCACAGTGAAAATCGTTGGGGGTCTAAGTCAGAAATTCTTCCTAGCATGCAGTGGCTTTAACTGTTAAGTTAATGCTTTTTACTGTGGGAAAGAGCTTATGTCTGACACTGTGCTGGGTGCTACAAATTTGTCTGTTTCCCCTTGTCGGGTGGCCCTGTGAGTCGTGATAGTCATAATCAAGGTGAAAAGCAAACGTTGCCAGGCCAGACTGAAGGTAGTGGCAATGTCCTATTTGAAGGCATTTCTGCTAATGGGCAGAAGAATATACTTAGAATTCAACTGGCAATAATTTCATTTGCTGTAACTTGATGAAGTACAATGATTTTGTGTGTGGCAGCCTAAATATTCCATTGATCTAGGCTGAACTGCTACCCCTCATTTGAGATAATAAATAGCAAGCTGATCATAAACAAATAATGAACAGAAGGAAAATTTGAATTGACTGGATAAGCTATTTGCTGTGAAATATTCGCTCAACTCTATAAATAACATTTGGTTTCTATCCAGAGGAGGAATGATTTACTTCACCAAACAGGTAAAATAGAATAAATAACAAGATCCTAATACACTGAATCAAATGAGAAAATAAAAACTGTGATAGATGTGACCTTTGGAGAAATGTTCAATTTTGTTTGTCACTGCTTGGAAATAATACAATGTACCTAACAGGAGGTAAGAGCCAGGCAGCAGAAATGTCACTGTTTTCTGTTATTACCTTAATGTGGAACGCAAGTTTTTAAACAGATCCAATATATTTTAATAGATTGCTTGTTTTCTTTGAGCATTCATAGAGGTTTTGTATGGTTTTTTGTATGTGGGATCACAAATGAGTCTATCCCTCCACCCACTACTTTATGGCTCGTCACTGTCCAGTATTGCTATAATGTGTGAATGTGTCTACAGTTTTTTCCAGAGGATTCCTGAGCCTTTAGTGTGCTGATGAGCTGCTTTTATACTTTGTTTCTTCTGATTTAAATCAAAAGGATGACTTGCACATGGGTGAGCCCCTTGCAATACGCTTGATGCACTTCCAAAAGAGTGCTAGGTGACAAATCTAATTTTTATTCCACTGTTAGCCTGCATGTTCAATATGTAGGAATTTTCCAGAGTCTTTACTACAGACCTTATACCCAAAAAATTAAATCTCTGTTCTCATAGAGACCCTCCTCAAAAGAGCCCCTGGCTACCTTATGTTCCCTTTTCAGTTACCATCTACGTTTAAGGAGGGAGCATGCTGTGTATTGACATGCAAAACCAACCTCCAAAGAAGTGACCTGCTGTGTCTGACAATTTCTCTACCAAGTAGCTTTTAGAGTTAACCTGAGATTTTGGCCAGTCTGCTCATTTGCACATCAATATCCTAATGCTCCTCCTTAGCACTGGTGATGTCCCAGTGTTACTTTTAGGATAAGGTGGCTAGCTTTGATATTTAGAGATATGCGCACATTAGAAAGCTGGATGTGATCCTGGAAGAAGTTCCAGGAGTGTTTTGGCACAGGGCATATGTTAGCGATACCGGTAGAAAATACAACCTGCAAAGCACTCATCACATGTAGGCACTGTCACAGGCAAAGATGTGCTTTGGACAGCTACAGTGAGGCAGATTACACCAGCAGAAGCATGACGTTACTGCTGAAACATCACCGCCTACTCTGGAGCTTCTGCCAGTGCCAGTTGGCCAGAGGCACCTCTCTCCCCCACCCTGCCTGGCCTAACTGTGCCAGCAGCATCCTGCTGCACAAACGTGGTCTTGGTGTGTCGAAAACGTACCTGAAGAGCAATGCTCAGGAAGCACAGGTCAGCTGGCTTTCCAAAGAGGAGGTAAAGAGTAAACCTGGTTATTATGGGGTGACCTACACAGGGAGAACATGTCCAAGACCGGCCAGCCCTTTAGCCCAGCAGAGATGCATGCTCCAGTTCCCTTCCAGCATTTGACATTGAAGCCTGAAAAATTTAAGTGAGGGAAATAAAAGTGCTGTTTACTGACAGCGACAGTAATTAATCATCAAACAGTTCACAAGGAAAAGTGACAAATTCATCCTTGGGAATGCTTTTACATATTTCAGATCAGTCACCCAGCTACTGAGTTTCACATTCAGGATCACTACAGGCTGCATGACAGCATCTTTGGATCTTTGTCTTCTTCTTTGCATTCAATATTAAACAGAGGCTCTGGCCTTGTAAAGATGCAGTAATTACTGTTCAGAACATTTGTCCGTTAGGATTTGGGGTGGGTTTCTTAGCTTTTTGTACTAATGATTTGTGGTACTAATGCCCAATGACAGCTAAATGTGAGATACATGTGCATTCCTGATGGATTTTGGCACTTACTGCTATGTCATAGCAATAAAAGTTATTTCTGGCTCTATCTTCTCAGAGGTGTCAAGAACTGAAGTTCTTATTGACTTGAATTATACTCTCAGCTGTGTCTCCAGTTCTTCCTTCCTAACTGTTTAGACTCAACAGTGTTTGTGGAATTGCTTGGAGTAGAAATCTTTAAAAATTCAAAGTTTGCACCTCATGGAAATATGGCGGTTAATAAATGCTGTGGTTTATTTCCTATGTGAATGTCTGCTCATATAATTGCAGTGAAACAATTCATGTGAAGTAGTTCTCTTTGAACTTGTAGTCTTGTGTGAGAACAAAAAAGCATCAGGTCAGGTCTGACCATACAGCTCTGCCTCCTGTCATAGACATCAGTAAGTGATGGATGCGGAGAGAAGAGTGTGACAACACGGAAAGGACACCATGAAGTTTCTCCAGTCTGCTCCCCTGCACTCTTGCTATTTTGTACACATTTCTCTAGTTTTCTGCTGGCCTGGTCCTGTGAGTTGAGGGCACTCAGCACCTCTCACAAAGTGCTTTGTATGACTTCATGAAAGATGTATTAATCTCATCAGGTCCCTGGCATTTGAGCTGAAAGCTGCAGGGGAAGGTGGGCTTCCCTGGCAACCACTGAGTTAAGACGGGCTTCCCTTGGGGACAAAAGCCACAGAAGAAGTGGTCATGTAAATTGTAGCAGCGGGGTAACGTGAGTATTACTATTTCAATTTTTGCTATCAGGGAAACTGCTTGTTCTTAATCCCGCTTGTGTTATATGTACAGAAATAATCTCTTCAAACTCTGGAAATGTTAAATTTCCTTTTAAAAGCCCAGAGGGGGAACTCAAATGCACAATCAATGCTTGTATTCTACTGGTCTCGATTTCCAGACTGTGTTTCCAACTTTTAAACAACTGCTTCTTCCATTTTCCTCCTATACCTGCTAAGCAAGGAGTGATCAAAATCTGAGTGGAGAAAATGTTTAGAAATTCTACTTGTGGTCCTCTTTTGTCAAGTCTAGAATTGTGGTTGCTGGATAATGTTAAAGTAAATTAATCTTTAAAAAAAAAAAAAAAAAAAAAACAGCCAAACAAAAAATCCCAACAAGAACTCAAAGGTTCTGAAATTCAAATAATATCTTGATATTGCCAAAGCACCGTGGAGTTGTACCTGTTTTAATGAATCCTGTTGTTGCCAGTAAAAAGCCTTATCCTCAGTCAGGAACCGTTCCTAACCATCTGACAGACATTCTTTGAGCCTGGAAATGTATGTTACAATGTTTTCCTATGTAATTGCTCTGATTTTATTTAGAGAGGAGGTTAGGGTATTACAAAACACCTTCAAAGCAAGTAGAAAAGATTAGTTGTGGGATAGGTAGGAGGCTGTTTTCTCACTGGGATCTTCAAAAAGCAAAGATTTGTAAAGCTTTCAAGATGACTGGGGACAGGATTGACTTCTTGTCAAATCAGATAGGGACCTAATTAGAGATTTATGAAAGCAACAAAGCACCCTGCAGCAGGCAGTTTCCCTGCTGGGAGAAAACTCACTGAAACATGAGGGTAAGGCTAATAGCAGCTACTAAGAAGAAAGGGAAGAAAAAAAAAAAACCACACACGTCCCTTTTAACAGTTTTAAACCCTCAAGCAATTGGACATCGCTGGTCAGGGTTTAGAGGAGATAGCCTAACTTGCCTGATATGAAGACAGGAGACACAAATCTGTTGCCAAAGGCCACAGGGAAGGGTTGAAAAAAAGACTAAGGTAGTCAGCAGATGAGCAGATATCTCCCCTCCAAGTAGAGGGACGAATTAGCCTTACAGTTGCTAAACTCAGGATAACAAATCTGCCTAAAGCCTTGCTTCCTCATTGGGAAAATAACCTTTGAATGGATCTCTGGAGCAAGAGAAAGAGATCAAGGAAAATGTGTCAATTTGGGATAATAAAGGAAGCAGAAGGGCCATAAATAGAGCAGATATGCATCCCTAGGCAGCAGCCACCTTTTTTTCTTTTAGCAATTGACAGTGGCCCTCAAGGTGTTGTTACACATGATGGGTTCTCAGACTTGATACTACATTTCTTCTTATTGCCATTTGCATAATATATGACCCTTTGCTTTTGTGTATACGAAACCATCTTGTGATAGAAATGTGAACACGGGGGAAAATCATCCACACTCCATCTGTTTTGGTGCATTCGGATTTGAAATAGATATTTTTCTGAGTGTATTTTTACAAATAGAATACAAAGACTAACCGGAAATTTTGATTTTGTGTTTCCTTTTTCTATTGCAATGAATAGAGGCTGAAGTCCGGAAATTGAGAAAGCTTCAGGGCAGAAGCCTGAACAACTTCACTTAGAAACATTCTCTCATAGAAACAGGCATTCATAGCTCAGAAACAACATTTCTGTGTTCAGCACGAGTTGGACAGTCTGGCATGGTGGACCTTCTTTTGCACTTTCTGTGTGCAAAAATGCTAGTCATTGTTTGTATGGGTAAAATTATTATTATTTTAATATATTGTAGCACCAAAAATAATGTCCTGAAAGTTTCTTTAATGGGAAATAGTAAACAATGAAAATTACTGAAAAGTCATTTGCCACTAAGCATGATAAGCTCACTTATTTAGCTCTAAAGAGGTGACAGAGGTCATGCCTATATGCGATATCATTCTAGATGAAAACAAAACTTCTACTATTTTCCCTAATAAATGTTGAATACTTTAGTAATGCTTGCGTGCTTAAGTAATATATCCATGCTCTGCTAGTTTAATTTTCATAAACTTGATTGATTCCAATGTTGACTTTACTACCACAGCTTTTATATCCTCGTCTAATCAAACTACATGTTTATTATTTCAATTTTACATATTTTAGTAATTGGACTGTGTACCTTACTGGTACAGTAAGGTTTTGCATAGTTTACTAAGGAAAAAGCTGACTTGATACTGTTCCTCTTATTTTAGTGCAGTATTCTTAATTTTTCTGGGCCAAGATAAGCTCTTCAGAAATTACTTTACAGGAAAAGTGTATGATCAAGTTGAAGGGAATTAAATGAGGCTCAATTCATTAGCTCTTGCATCCCAGCATTACTCCTGCTTATCACTTGGGACTCTTCCTCTGCAGCTGCCTTAGCCTGATATAGTGGTCATAACTTTCCAGATTCATGCAAGTGGACCCAATTCCTGTATTATTCTTATGGCCTTCTACTTGGAAAATGAAAATGGCTGAGTTCAAAACTTGCAACAAATATTCCATTTTGTCTGCTCCTTCCACTTGCTTATTATAGATACAATCCACAAAAATCATTCATTCTTTCTTTCCTTTAATTTCACTTTCCAGGTAAAATATTCAAATAACATTTGCAATTTGGAGTGCCAAATTCAAGACCTCTAGTGAAAATTAGAGGTGTATCTGGTTGGACATGTAAAAAATGAGACTCCCCAACTTGCTAGTCAGTCTTGAAAAACTTAGCCTTTGGCTTTAGCAATTGCAAGCCTTGTCCTTTGAAACATATTTTGGCCTTGTTTGCTGGTCTCCTCATCTACCCTTACGACAAATATTTTTTTCATTTTTTGCTCTTACTTAATAGGACTTGTATACCTATAAACTGTATAAATATTGCAAGGATTGTTTTTCATCTCTGCGTATTTTTAAAAGATTGGTAAAAAAAGTGAAGGGCCTAAGTCTGAGTTTTATCACAATGGGAAAAGACTTTTTTAGATCTTTTGTCACCAAAATATTCAGGCTGATTCAGAAATTTATGTTTTGCTGATGTACTCTATGAAAAATAGACAGCCTCTGTGAATTGCCAATATTATTGGATGAGTCTAGGATTTCTGGGGAGAGGGATAATTCAGGTATACATTTAAAATGTATACTTTTCTTGTTTAATATTACCAGAGGGGCTGTTATGTTTATTTTTAAAGTAGATTATGTGATCAATACATGAATTAATGTAATTTATTGATTAAGCTCTATGAGCGAATAGCTTGACTTCTATGCCTCAGTGGTATGTTTTAAGCAAGTTCCTTTATGTGGTTTTTATAAACAAAATGATAACTGAAACTAGACCTGCAGGTTGATTGTGTTTTCTCAAGAAGAAAGTGTAGATTGGGCGGCCAGTATTTCTTCTCGGATATTGTTCTCGCCTTTACCACCCTCTCTTACACTTTCCAGCGTAGGCATATTGCACCTCACAGGTTGGAGTGGGTTTGCGGCCGACAAGAGCTTGAGCAGAAGGGCTCCAAGAATGTGTTGGTGCTGTCGTGAGTGGCATCCATGATTTAGTAGGTGGCAATCTCTCTTTGGAGTCGGAATTGAACTGCTGACCCAGTCTGGAGTTTAAGAGACTGTGCTGATGGAGCTACTGTGTTTTGAGTGAAACTTAAAACCAAGGTCCTGTCTGTTTGTGGTCATTAAAGACTTCTGGCGTGCATCCTCTCCTAAGCTGCTATATGGTATTGCGCTAAGTGTTGTATTTCAGAAGTGGATTAAGAGATCCTTTTGTATGGTTTCTAAAGCACTTTAGGATTTTTGGGATAAAAAAATACTATATAAATGTAAGTTACTATAATAATAAAATGAAAACACTCTCTTCACCTTTCAAACAGGAGCGCATCACCTTTAAAAAGAACAAAACCAGCTCGAGGTTTCTTTAGCATGTAAACTCAGAAGATGTTGACCAGATGTGGGTCAAGATCAGCTTTAAATCAGGGTCTGGGTTTCAAGTTAAAGACTGAACTTTGGCTGAGGTTCAGATTCTGGTTTAATGGCAGGCAAATCCCATAAGGGTCTCCAGCAAGATTTCATCTCAACATTGTGAAAATTTCATTAAATCATCGGTTCTCCTGAGATTCTTATATTTGCCCCCATCTTCAAAGAGGATCCTTCTCCCCAGCTTGTGAAAGAGAAGTGGAGGGACTGGATTTAAGTCTTTGGATATGACTTAGTGCTAAGACCTGGATGGCAAGGGTTCATGCCTGGTAGTCTCACTGGGGTTTGGTTCTAATGCCAGACATAGAAATAGGTTTGGAAGGAGAGAGAGAGGAAAGTGCTATAGAATATCATGTAGCTTTATTGCTCCATATTTAGCATAACTCTGCAAGTCTTCACTGGTCATTTTTAAGAGCCACTTGGTAAGCAAAACTGTGTAGGTACTTAGGCAGCACTTAGGCTTAGATCTAAACTATCCATGCATCATTTACAAATATTCACAGTTAGCACTTTGGGAACCCATGGAAACGCATGGCTTTAACCCATCACTTTCTAACTCTGCAATAATCCATTTTGCTGAGTACTTAACTTATCTTTCCACAGGTCAGCACATTTCTGTCACACAGGCTGGCAGTACTTGTCTGGGCAATATAGTAGTAGATCGACACTATCTGTAATCATGGCATGAAACAGTCTGCATGCTTCAAGTCTGCCTTTGCCTCATCTCCTCCGTTTACTGTAGGATCTGTGGCTGAGGAATTGACGTTTTGGGGCAGAATGGAAGTACTTGCTAACTGGCAATTGTAAAAGGGGCTGCGTCCAGGTGGGCGTGTCAAAGAATTTCCCTCCAGAGGTTAAAGACCATGGAGTGGAAAAAGCTAATTTGGGGATAACTCAGACAGCTGCATCATAGACTACATTTGTGCTAAGCAACTGTTGGCAGAAATATTTAGCTATTTGAAAGCACAGCTGACTACTAATCATGAGCTACAGGGATCAGTTCAGGAAGAAACAAAATAATGTAGTATGAAATCAGAACGCTCGTGCGAATGAAAGATGATGGGGTCATCAGTTTTATTCTCTTAGGTAGGGGTGGCTGGAAAACAGAAATTCGGTTCTGGAAAAAAAATCCCAGTGTTTGACTTTCGTTTTTGTCTTGTGATACAATGAGGCTTCAAGCTCAACCAGTTTTAAAGGAAAGAAAAAAAGTCCAGCTCAGAAGATCCAGCATTTCAATAGCTGAGGCAAACCCAGGAAATGTGGGTGTTTGGGACTGTGACCCTGTGTGCTCACAACTTACCCTGTTCCCTCTGACCAGCCATTACACTCTGGATGCCCCAAACATTTGTAATATTTATGTAAATCACACGTTCTCACAAAATGTTCTGATGGATAGATCTGCATTTTTCCATTAAAAATGGTTTAAAACATTCTTTACCTGATCTTACTTTCATTTTCATGAATAGGTGTGTAGGTGTAAAGGAATGTTACTGTTTGAACAGTAGGACAATAGTCTGTAAGAGAAGCTGGCAGTAATAGACCAAAAATTATATAGCTCGTTAAATATGCAACCTGTGTCTGCCTGCTGACAAAATCATGAACTCACTGAAGACAGTAAAAATCTTCCAGAATGATGCATCAGGCTCTTGGTAGAGCGTTAAATAACTTCACTTTCTCTTAAAGCTACAACTTTCAACATTGTGTCCCGTGTATAGTGAGTACAACCTTGGAATATTTGCATGACCTTTTCTGTGTCTCTGGAGCCACAGAGAGTATTTGGGCTGTGAACATCACAAGACTGGGACCAGGAACATCAAAATATATGCATGTACTTTAAGTTGTTCCAGCAAAGGAAACTCGCTTTCATTGAAGTACTGTAAGTTGATCTAAGTGAGTTTTCTGATGTAATGAACTTTATCACTTTGATCCCCATGAAGAATCCATCTGAGTCAGAGCCAGAAAAACGTGTAAATCTGACACTACAATAGGAACATTTGTTTCAAATGAGTAACACATCTTGATAGTTTTTTTGATAGCTAAAATAAACTTTATGCAGTACAGTCTTGAAAGCTTGTTGAAAAATGAATGGGTAAAACATGTTTTAGCTCAAGAGTCAGCTATTCAGTCAGATTGCTTTTTTCTTTTTGATTCAATATAATGAAAAGTTAAATCCTCTGAAGAGTCATTGTGCCAAACTGACTGGGTCTGTTCTGGTAGAGGACATATTATCGTAAAGAACCGGTTTCATACAGATAATTGTCATAGCAATAGAAACCGAAGCAGAGACACAGATGCTTGTTGTGTTCTTCTAGTCCTGCCAATGGTTATTTGGAAGTCTGCAATCAAACAGAAAGATGAGAGTGTGTGCTAGGTTGCTGCACAGAGTTTTTTCCCATGAGGGTTTATGCAAACAATGAAATATATATATTATCAAATAAAGCTTGTGCTGCTTCTTTCCATCTATACCTTCTATGAATATATCAAAACCAAGACCCTGGCAACTGCAGATTTTGGTAATAAAATTTGATAGTCAGGAATATGTTTAGCATATTTGTTTCAGAATATTTAAATGTCCGTCAGTTTATCAGAGTTCTTTACAAAAATACAAAATGTGAAGCTTAATGCACTCATAATGCTCATCACAGCTACACGGCTCTCAATGAGAGACATCTGCAACCAGTTCTCCTGCAGGCTGTCAGCTGATATATTATCAATTAGCCAGCAGACTGACCAAACACATCTGTGCTACGTTTTTCTTGAAGATTGCTGAATCATATTGCCTGGTACTCTGAAACAGTGATGACTAAGTGTATTAGAAAGGGCAAGATGGTGGTCAAGCAAATATAGAGAAAAATCTGCTCCCTATTGTGGAAAAGACCAGTTTTCAAACTGCTCTTACACAGCTATGTTTACGGTCTTTTCGGTATAGCTTACAGTGAATTTCCCATGCTGTGAATACAAGTAATCTCAAGCAGCACCACAAGAATGCTGCAGTCTCAATTCTTACACAGAGGCAGTTTAGAGAAACCTAATATGTAAATTCATTTTAGAAGGTAAAGAATTAAGGGGTGATGGTTTCTGGAATAATCTGTGTTAATCGTTTGTGAAATAACTCAGTGAACTGAGTTAGTTCAATAGCTGACATTTAATAAAAGTATGAGACTTGAATGAAAGCTGGCAGAAAGAAAATGTAAAAACTTGAATCAGAAATACCCATTTGTGCAAGAGGCTGTGAGGGAAATGTCGGTAATGAAATTCTGAGCGATTATTTTGGCTCAATGGTATATGAACCTCGCTACATGCCGTAATTTATGATTTCTTATAGGGAGTGTGATGCTGGCATAGCAAGAAACAGCAACTGAGGTGAGTGGCTGGCTGACAAACCAATTTAAGATGATGATAAGCACAGCAATGATGAGAGGATGTGCAGGGGTGAGACTTCCCCACATCTTAACTCCAGAAACGTTGATTAATGAGTTCATTGTAAGCCCCTTGCTTTTGCAAAAGCTTTGGATGAGATGAAGTATGAGCAGATGAGTAACAGAAGAGGGCAGTGAAACAAGACAGTAAAGAGACTAATCTTTCAGCGGAGATGGGAAGGCTTTGTGGAAGGACTAATTTCTGGCCAAAAATATTATGAATAATAGAGATTACTTCTGTGAAGACAACATTAAGTCTACAGGGACGATTTCTAATAATAACACAGGAAGAAAACTAACATAGAACATCCTAAATTTTTTTTTTTTTAAATACATAGAATCAAAACCATCAACGCACATGGGCAAGAAGCTGATAAAATGGTATCTTCCATAATCTGAATTTACTTCTTGACCCAAAGTGAAAACAAAACTCACAAAAATATGTTTTCTTGATTTCTCCATCTCTTATGTATGGTATGTAATTTAGCTGTGGTCCTGTCCTTTTGGTTTTTGAGGAATCCAGATTTTTCAAGTCCTTAGACAGCACCATAATCACTGTGCCTTCTTTAGACAGAAGCAGAGCCAGACACGGGAGGGATTAAGACCCTAGTGTGACTGTGGGGACATCACTTGGTTCGTGAAGAGACTTAGGCGCTGTTTTTTGCAGAACCTGTCTGCTGGCTCTGAAAAGTTTTACCGGGCAACGGCTCTTGGACTGTGCATGCATGTGTGTGCATGTGCACAGCTCTGTGTATGTGTGTGTATGCACCCATGGGTGTGCGCTTGGGGATCTCATTTGCAAAACTGATCAAGCTAATCATGAATCCTGTCTTTTCCTTATGTTACGTTCCCAACTTGACTGACAAGAACGGTGTCCTCCGTGATCTGGTCAAAGTCTTTCAGAGCAGAAAGGCAAATATCCCAGGTCACCACAACTGAAGCAGTGGGGGACAGATGCAGAATGTTACCCATCTGATTCCACTTGATGTTAAAAATGTAAATGCCGATAGTTTTAGATGAGAGTTTGAATGCCCGTGTTCTGCCAAGTCCTTTACGGGTCCATTAAAGGACACACAGCTCCTTTTGCTGTGTCTACCCTGAAAGACAGACCAGGGCGGCAGCAGAGGCCAGCAGTTGTCCATGCTCTTTAATTGCTAGCACACTCCCAAGCGCAGTCCTGGCTGTGCTGATTGCCGTTCTTCCAGACAACACACAGACACGCTTCGGGGGAGAGCATGTGCCAGGGACCATTCCCAGCAGGCAATTTCGACTCAAATACCCTGGGTTTGAGGGGGTGGGGAAGGGAAAGAAGAGACTATGGTATGTAGAGCTGAGCCATGCTGTGCTGCCTGGCCTCAGGGCCAGAGCATGGTCCCTGGTTATTTTACTTACTAGACATTTCCTGTGTGTCTCAATTCTCCGTCTGTTCAAGAGCAGTAGCAGCACTTCCCTGCTTTGCAAAAAAAGGAGTGCCTTTTTAATGTGCTACAGGAATAGGTGCTATTTTAAGTATTCACTAGAGATGAATCCAATATTTTTGCAGTCTGCTGGGAGAGTGGATACATGGTTGGAAATCTTTATCCTGCAATCAAGATTTTGACTGAGTTTCAATCTGCGGTGATCTCCAAACCTGTAGGTGTTTGAATTTTCTGTTTAAGTTTGGCCCACTGTGATGATAGCATTTGTGCAAGGTTCAAGCTTGAAACTGAACTGGAGTGGAAGGCGAGAAGGCTTCAACTTCATTGCTCTGCTTGTTGGGTTGCTTCCTCTCTGGGCAATGTAAAAAAGTCAACTGTCTTGATTTTCCTTTTCCATGGCCAGGGCCAAAGAATGCAGGAAAATTAGCCAAGAGCAGAAAAAAAATGGAGCTTTGCTATAGCTTCAGGGATCCAGGATACTTGCCTTTCTCATCAGAGAGCGAGCGACCAGACTGATATACTATTTTCCATCAATCAAGTCAGCAAAGCCAGGCAGAGCACTTCCTTTGACATCAATGCAGTGGTGACAGTTGTAGAGTTAATGCATTCCTTCTTAATGGAATACCATAAATCTAGGTTCAATGCTGCCAAAATAATGGCTGCAGTTCTCACTGGAGAAGTCAGCTCTCTCCCTGCAGTCCCATAGGCCTAAAACAGTTTGGTTATAGAGCTAATAGTAATTATTTACTGTTATTAATAAGGATCTCTAGGACACTTTACAGGGATGGTTTACCTGTTCAAAGCAATGCTATTGCCTCTTCGTTGAGCACACCACAGCCTTTTAATGATTGCACTGCATTTAACAGCTTCAGAAGAACTGTATTTCTGGTTTGAAACCGTAGGATAAATTTAGAAAGGAACAATTTATATTTTTCCAGGAAGATGTTTGAATTGTGTCAGAGATTCTCTAAAACAACCACAGCTTCCTCAGGTTTCCTTATTTATATGGAAATATGTAAGACAGAATGCGGATGTGACAGTAGGATATAGTACAGATATGGGAGGAAAAAAATTAATTGATAATTCACTACCTGTATTATATTTGGGTTCCAAGGCGGGGGGGGGAACAGGTATACCAGGATAGGCAGGAAATCACCAGATCAGATTTAGAGGTGCTTTGGAGGTTCAAATGAGAGTCAGAAGACCTCTCTGCAATCTCAGAGAGCCGCTTTGCAAGGGGTGCATAGCCCAGTGGCCTGCGGATGAAGGAATGATGGGCGCAAAGTCTGTGTCGCAGGCCACAGCCCTGACACCGCCAGCAGCACAGCGTCTACTGAGCGTTTCCCTCACTGTATCTTAGAATCATAGAATCATAGAATCATAGAATCATAGAATCATAGAATCATAGAATCATAGAATCATAGAATCATAGAATCATAGAATCATAGAATCATAGAATCATAGAATCATAGAATCATAGAATCATAGAATCATAGAATCATAGAATCATAGAATCATAGAATCATAGAATCATAGAATCATAGAATCATAGAATCATAGAATCATAGAATCATAGAATCATAGAATCATAGAATCATAGAATCATAGAATCATAGAATCATAGAATCATAGAATCATAGAATCATAGAATCATAGAATCATAGAATCATAGAATCATAGAATCATAGAATCATAGAATCATAGAATCATAGAATCATAGAATCATAGAATCATAGAATCATAGACTAAACAACCCCAGTTCCCTCAGCCGCTCCTCATAAGACTTGTGCTCCAGGCCCTTCACCAGCTTCGTTGCCCTTCTCTGGACATGCTCCAGCACCTCAATGTCCTTCAATGTGCCTATCTTGATCCTCTTCCTCCTCTCCCACAAGAATTTACTCAGCCCCCACGGGGGTATGATTTGAGATTGTCTAACTTGCTAGAGTTAAACAGCTTTATAGCACTATTCAGGCTCAAGGCTTTACCTCTCACTTACAAGTTTATTTCACTCTGCAGGGATCATAAAGCACCTTTCAAATTACCAGCCAGTACTGCTGGGGCACAGCAGAAACCATTGTGGTACAAAGTCCATTGAGCATAGGACTTAAGCGTAGCAATGTTTTTAAGCCCTCTCTGCATCGGAATCTGAAGACAGATGGTAAATGCCCAAAGGCTATGTGTGCGGGGGAGGAAGGAGGTGGACCATGAGCACGGGGTAACCTTCATTTTGGTTCAATGTGCTTCCAAAGTGCAAGCACATGGGCAGGGCTTCCTCAGAGGAGACCCCCCCCAGTGAGAGCAACAGCACCTCTGCCTTCCTACCCATGTGAGGGACCTCACCGATGTACAGGTGGTAATGACAGCAATGCCCCAATGCTGCCCACCTTCTAAAGGAAATGAAAATTATTGCCCATATTTTACAGTGGCCTATTAAATTTGGTATTCGATTTAAGCATCCACAAGTGATCATATGAAAATCAGCTTTGGTTTTGTTTGCAGACCTAGACACTCACTCACAAAGAAAATGTGCAGGATGCAAATAAAACATAAGCAGAAGGTAGCCTAGGGGGTCCAGGCTCTGAAGGCATATAATGTGTTGATTCAGTTTTTGGAAGGGATTTCTTGTTTATTAAACCAACCACTTGAATTTAATTAGGAAGTAAAAGCTTGATCTTGGCACATCTAAATCATAAATATTCAACCCGCATTTAGTTCCTAAATAGAGCCAACAGCGAAGGTAGGTCAGACTTGGAGAGGGATAGCAGGACCTGCATGCTGTGGGTTAGGTGAAAACTGTTCATGTTGGCTCAGCTCATAGGACACGAGTGGAGGAAGAGTGATGCTGGCTCTAGCTGCAAATGCTTTGGTCCAGATGTATGCAGATTGGCCTTTGGTCCAGAGCTATGAAGACATACTAGCAAAGAAGCAACGCACATTAGGTTGGTCATGGCACTGTGCTGATGTGAGTGTTTGGCTTCTGGGCCAGACAGGCTTGCATCTGTCCAACTAAGAGCATGGGCTCATCCAGGCAGGCATGCACTAAATCTGCTTCCAGGGCCATTCCCCGACAGAACCGCAAAATAAACACATGCGCGTTCACTGCTTTCTAAAGCATACCGGATGTTAATAAGCAGAATAATTTGCAGTGGCTTGACTACTGCCTGGTTTTTTTTAGCTTGTGGCTAATGCAGGAAGGCATTTCTGATCGTAATTATGCCAATGACCTATTGTCACGTCAGCTATTGCAAACTGCATTTACTCAAACAAAAAATTGATGGTGTTCTTTTTTATTGGACTGAAAAAAACAAGTGGGCAAGTTTTCAAGAATCACAGTCAGAGTACAGTATGTCTGCATTTAATTATGGGGTTGGAGCAATTAACACTTGAGCTCCGCTTTGTTCTGTATTCCATGGCTGGTTGTTGAGAAAATACAATTCTCAAAAGCTTGCCATTTAAAATGCATTTAGCCTATTTTTAGTTAGCGTGGAGGGGTTTACATACAACTGCTTAGGGCTGTGAAGGTTGAGCTAGCACTCAGGAGACCCTTGTTCAATCCAAAGTGTTCTTTGTGACAGTGGAAAAGTCTTAATTTGTGCTGATATCTCACTGGCCTGCTGGAAAGTAATTCCTTGTAAGGCAGGGACTCCGTTAGCCGTAAGGTGCTCGCAATGTGGGCTGCTTAAAGTACGTCAGTCCTTTCTCAGGTTTTGTTCTTAATGTATGTGACTAACACGATTTACATCAGTTTTATTCTCTGATAACCAGAGACCTTTAAACCAAAGCATTACACAATGTGCAGCGTATATAGATTTGCCCCTCATTCATGAATTCTCTTAAACACCTACGTCTGACCTAATTCAAAACAATATTTCTCAAGCATGTACCTTAGATTAAAACATATGCTTCAGACCCATTGAAGTAAAAAAAAAAAAATTATGATACTAAAGACCTCCTTTTTTATTATTTCCCCTCACAACTTCACCTTGCAACACTTTCTTAATTGCAAAACAATTTTGGCTTGAACTTCTGTGTCTCAGTCTGCTGTACTGTGACCTAAAGAACAGTACATACACATGCAGAAATTAACTGGTCCCTTAGGAGCACTCTTGCACTGGAGAGTGAAGGAGGAGAAGGCATATTTGCAAATAGTTATATTTTCTTTCACCAACTTAATTGCTTCTGTTTGGAACTTTTAAAATCTCGCCTTACCATGCAGTCATTTTCAAAGTGAGCACAGCATGACTGACCCAAAAAAATCTGTTTGCTTTTTTATTATAATTTTGGTTGTGATATTTTATTAGCGGGGACTGCAACACCCCAGAGGAGTAACAGTCGGCTGGTTGTGGTACTTCTGGCATTTCCTAGCTTATACTCTGATTAACTCTGCTATATTAATAAAGTCCTTTTAATATGCTTTTGTGAGAGTAATTTCCTAGGGCTTTCAGGAAAGCACATGGAAAAACAAACTCCATCCCATGGCATCACACTGACACTCCTATGGGTCATCAGCAGAGCTGGACCTTTGGACCTCTAGCAGGTGAGCTAATGGAGTAAGTGACAACGGTACTAAGTTGTCATCCTTCTGGGAGATTAGGACTAGAAATATTTAACATTTTTCATAGTTATTTGTTGACGGAGGAATAGTGATACTCAGGCTGGGGATCTCAGGTACCATTTATGGCTCTGGAAACATCTTCCTCTCCCTTCTCAAGCGCAACCCTTTGCCAGGTGTCCTACAGCCTCTCTGTCTGAGTGCAGTATCCTCCTACCCCACTGCCCTTCCTCACTGGGCCGGGCAGCTTCTGCTCCTCATGTTCACCATTCAATCCTGCCTCATATCTGGACTCTTCTTTCTTATCTCCTAGGTCAGTCAGACCCAGCCTCCCTGCTCAGCACCTTGTGCGACCCATCTGGTCCCTTCAGGCACATTTCTGTTTCACAGCCTGGTAACTCAGTGGTGCCTCTGATGCAGTCTCTCTCCTTTCTCCCATCCCACAGTTCCTTCTCAGTCTCCAAATCCTGCCTCCTCACCCAGCTAGTTGCCTTCTACCTGTCTTGCCTTCACTTCTTCTTTTCCATGTTTCCTTGCCAGCCTCCAAGGTCAAATTCTTTGTATTAAAACCATTGATCTACCTTCCCCCACATCTCCTGTTGTCCTCTCTTCCTTAAAGTCAGAAAGGACAGTTTCTGTTGCTGAGCTGGCCTGTCTTAACCTTTACCCTTAGCTCAGCACCTGACTCAGACCAGCCCAGAGGTAGGAATTTTTTGGAAATGCAGTGATACATGGCATATGGTTGTTGAGTTTCATGGCAGTTGCTAGGCCACTGGAAATGGATGCCTCTTACGGAAAATTGTCCATTTTAACAGTCCTCCAGTATTATTTTTCTATCTATAATCCTTGACATTTCAGTTCAAAACAAAGGTAAAATGATGATAATGGTGGTACAAACCAGGTTAACACAATCAAAATGGACTCTCTAATTTTTTTTGCAGCCATGTTCACAGCATTTCTTATCCAGCAGAGTGCATGAATTGCACACAGATTCCCACATACACACAGCCCTTTGCACATTCCTTTGATCTATGACAGGAATCTTCAGACACCCTTTGGACTGGGAGACACTTTCAGAGTCTCTTACAGTTGTGGATGTATTTTTGGTCTGGAGTAAACACTTGATCTAGTTAGGGGAGGTTTTCTTACTCTTAAAATGACATGAAGTCCTCGGAAGGAGATGAAAGAACATCATTGTAGCTTTGTACTTGTGGGAATATTAGCCATTTATAATTATCTGGAATAAAATAGAAATGTAAATACAGAAAACATCATGCATAGTAAACAATCACAGACCTGTAAGACATGTATTACTCACGAACACAGGATCAAACAGCTGCTTTTCCTGCCTTTTACAAAGTGTTCCTGACATACTATTCTCCTTGGTGAATAATTGCTATATTTACTACACTAGTATCTCACTGAACCCTTGATGCTGATCCCTCGCCTCTTTCCATAATTTCTTCCATTAAAATTCAAGTGATTAGGCCATTTTGTCCTATAATACCTTACCACCTTTTTTCATCTCTGGGGGTCTAAATCTACAGAAATTCCTACACTTGTGTCCACACCTCCACACCTCCCATTTAGTGAGGGTTTTTTTGTCTAGCTCTCTAAAACAGACTTTTCCTCCCAGCCTGGGAGGCATGAGATCCTGCTCAAGTTAGGAGTGCAGCATCAGGAACCACAGTTTGCAAATTGTTGCCTGGTTCCTTTCATAAGATCTCCAGAGCTTCCATGCACCAGAGCTGACCACAGCTGTCTCCTCTTGGACCCAAAAGGCACAGAGCTACAAGAAAGCAGAGAAACGAACCTCTGTTGCCTTCCCTGATTACAGCTGCAGAATGATTTCGAGAAATTGCTATTGAGAAATACATCAACATATTGTTGATGCCTTTGGCCTAGTGAGTGATGATCTAATTTCTGTTTAATTGACCAGCAGCCAATTTACGTTTGGATCAAAGTTTGAAACGTGGCTTGTTTCTTATTAGGGTGAGCTGGTCATTATAAATGTGAATCATAACTGTCCTCAGCTAGGGATTAATCCTGCAAGATGCTGAACACTCTGTGTGGCAGGGCAGGTACTCAGTATACCACCTACCTTATTCTTTACATCATCAAATCACACCATTTCTCTGAAGCTGATCTGACAAATCATTCTATGATTCTATTCTGTAAATACAGACATTCATACAGACAAATATGTTGTACTGTTCACTGAGGAAGCAGAAATTAATTCTACTCAGTGATCCTCATTTACACCTGCCTTACTGCAGACTTAGGTCAATCTAAATCCATTACCAACTCAAAACTGGTGGGAAATGGTCTTTGAATGATTTGTCTATTTTACTCTGATTTCTGTCAATTAGAGATGCCAAGAATAAACCAAATGTTTTGGTCAGCCACAAATAGATCTAACCTACTTCTTTCTGAGAAAAAAAATCTGCATTAACCTAATCAATAGTAGCATATTGCATGACACAACTGAGAAAATCATTGGAATTAATTAAGATAATAAAAATACTCTGTGTCCCTCATTAAAGGTCTTTACAAGAATAACTAAAATTGAAAGGAACAATTGAAAGATCAGGGTCAACAGCTGTTGCATTTTTAGCTATTTTAACTCTAGTTCTCAATTATTTTAGATGCTATGTTTAAGGGTTAAAGGAGAAAGCGATGGGAAGAAGGCAGAGTTCTTCAGGGGAAAATTCATCAGTTAATTCAATATACAGTGTATGAGAAAAGAACAAACAGAATAGAGTTCTCTTGGTCATAAGCTAATAATAAAGTCTCTTGCCAATGTCCAGGATAGGGTCAGGCCTTCAGCGCTTTGAATTTCTGACTGGTGACACGTTGCTAGAAGTCTAGTGCACATGGAGGAGAGGTTGTTGTCTTCGGTGGAAGTGGCACTGACAAGAGCCACTCACAATATCCAGATAGGTCACATTTTGTCCCGCAGTGCCTCCAGGTTCACAGCACCTTAGTTTGGCATGTAGATGAGGGACTTCAGTGAGGAGCATAGCTGATGAAGGCCCTTGTGCAGTCAACAGAGGCAAAGACAGGGAACCCTCCAGAGGATCAGTCAGATTTTTTGTGGGGTAAGAGTAGCTCGGGTTTTTTAGCCCATAGCCAGTGCAAGGTCATTTGACTTACCTCAATGCACAATAAAAGAGCTTTAAGAGAAGTCAAATGACCTCTCACTTATGGCCAGCCCAAAAAGAAGAAAGTAAACTCTTCTGTCTTGTCTTTAGTTTAACTTCTGCTTTGGCTGATGCCTGGGGCCCGAAATCTCTGGATTCAGAGATGGAAAGTGGAGCATGTTAAAAAGACAAGTTCCTTCTCTTCTTTCTCTGTGGAGACTTTTCAGGCTCTCCTTCACTATGTAAAGTGGAGCAATCCAGCTACCCTTTTTTCATTACAAACTTTGCTAATAAAAACCAAAATCAGACAATAAAAGCACACTTTCTCCTGATGCTCTGTTTTCTCTTCCTGGCCCCACCTGTACTAACACAGTCACACTTTCAGTAGCCCTTACTGGAAGCAATGCCAGCTTTCAGTTTTTATTAAGAAGGCTAAATCAGGAGTTTATAATAGTCCTTTTATACTTTTAATGTTGCCCATTTTACTGCTGCTTTAACATTCACTGCCCAGACCTGGCTTGTATTCCATGTTCCCAGATCTGAACAACAGAACACCCCTATTAATTTAACCATGTCCTTTCTATTCCTACATTTCTTAAGCAGTACAGCTGTGATTTTGTCTTAATTTCCCTGTGGCCCTTAAACATCATTTGAATCCATCCATGCAAAGGGAGAAAGTCAAAGGGGAGCTTGCAATTCCCTATGCTTTCAAGAAATTTGCAGTCATACACTGCCTTTGAGTTGCCAGTGGGGAAAACGTGCCCTGTACCAAAGGGGAATAACCACTGGGTGCACTCAACGCTTTGACATGCCCAAGACAAGGCTCACCCAGCTATACCGGTGCTTGAAGGAGAGTCATAGATTTTAGTATTTAACTCTCACTGAAAAACAGGCTCCAACTGTTTTCCCTACTGATTTCAGTATCTGCTTTCAAACTGCAGGCCGTGCAAGAACAAGCCTTCCAAGTATCCATCTCTCGGGTTTGGGTATCATTCAGCTGCTCATTGTTTCCCGCAGCTGGTGAAGATGTCAGAGACAGGGAGATGGGGAGGAAGAACAGGAAAATCTTGCTCACATGTCGGTTCCCTGTGCTTTGGTGATGGGCTGTAAGATGCTTCTCTATGCAGCTGATTAAGGAGCCAGATTTCCAAAAATCTTTAGACCTCTAAAACCAGAAGTGGCTAGATCTTTCTCAGACCTACCTTGCTACGAAGCTGTCATTGGTATTACAGCTAGTGGATGTACCAGCATCCAAACTTCAATTTGAACAGGAATTCAGGCCAAAACTGAGATTTGGAAAGCCCCTGTTCAGATGCTGCTCCCTGAGGTGCCTAAAATTCCACTGGGGCTGCACTTTGCTGCTACAGCCCTTTCTTGAATTTAACTCTGTCCATCTACCTGTGTTTGCTGGTATCCACAACCTCGGATAACTTGCCTGTCTGGAATAAAATTCCTGAAACAAATATTGATCAAGTTTGTGATGCAAGCCACTCCTTAGGCACACTGTTGCTTAACTCAGGTCAAAGATATATCGTGCTCATTGTAAGGTTAGAAATATCAGAGAGAAAAACATTTGTACAGCACTGTTCCCAAGTGGAGATTGCTCCTGCTCCGGGGTTACGCTCCGATGTACCTCTCTGCCCTCAACACACTAATGAAAACAAATAGTGTGGTACAGTGTGACCTCCCTACAAGCAGAAAATAAGCACCATTGTGTACCTAAATGACAATATATTAAGATCATTGTCATATTTAATATAGTCAACGCTATCACTAATCAGTAAAACCAGCAGTGGCATTATGTTCTTTTCTAAGTGATGGGTTTGTCAATAGAATAAAAAAAGCCTTTTTATCGAGACATGGTAACATAAATACAGGCATTTTAAGGGAATACCAAAAATAACAGGCAGAAAGGAGATCTCTCTTACCAAAAAAAGAAAAAAGTTCAGTTATTGATTAATCTGTCTTTTGCTTTCTAATCAATTGTTAACAATCAAAGTCCACCTGGCTTAATTGAGCCTAATTTTCAGGAAGCCTGATCTGGCATTCCTTGCACACTGCTTGGTTGAAGTGAATGTAGGAGTAGGAAAACAATAACACTAGTAAAGAAATTAAGAAAACCTGACATTAAAGCACCTTTTTAAACATCCACAAAAACAGTTTTTCAGTAGCAGATGCAAAATATGACAATTGGTTGTCATTTAATAAACTAGCAAGAAAGTAATGTTTTTCTTCTCCTAAAGGCTTTTAAAGAGTGCATGCACAACGTACAAAATCACAGCTGTATTTATTTTTTTAAGCTGAAAAGCAACAGGCTATAATATGACCACTTAGCTACTGAAGTGAGCGGTTTTGTACAACCACGATCTTAAAGACATCCTCTGGCATGTGGGTCAGAAAGATTTTGGAGGATTTCAGCCTAACAGGGTAAATGAATATCCTAGGCAACACACGCCCTCTTTGGCACCAGGAAATATTTTAGTGGAAGGCTAATTAGAGCCCTTGCAGCTTTCTTCCTCCTCTGCAGGAAGATCTCCTCTTGTTCAGACTCTCTACCTGGCTCCATCTTCCTTGCAGAAGCAGAAGAGCAGCTCCAACCCTCGCTTCTGACAGGACATGACACCATTTACAGGGAGTGAAGGTTTTGGGGGCCTGGTCCTGGGGTCATTGCAATGGTCTGACTGCACACCGCTGATGGATGAAGACTTTGTTTTACATTCAGCCTGAGTAATTGTAATAAATATTGATAGGTGTGCTCCGTTATTAATTTATTTCGGGCAGAGCATGTCTGTGAAGCCACGGAACGACCTTGACAGAGGAAGCAGTGCTTACCAGGCATAAGTATCTCTGCCGAGGGCACAGCAAAGACCAGGGGGCCCTGTCAACACAGCTGAAAGATACTGCTAATCAACAGTAGCTTCCTTGGTGCTACGGAAAGGTAAGGCATTGCTTAAAGACAGAAATGTAAAAGTATCACTTAGGTATTTTTCAGGATTTCTCCCAAATGGGGCCATCAAAAGATGCAATAGCACAGGGACAATGGAACTGTAAAATGAGGCATTTTGTTCCTCTACGAGGAGAGGATGTGTCACTCCTTGTCCAGTCTTCTTATTTGGGATTGAGCCTCAGGTCTGGGTTTTCCCACAGCCGTGGCGCTGACCCCCAAGCCGTTCAGGCCCGTGCTGTCCATGCAGGCACAGCACTGTGCCTATGTGGTGTGCCGCGGCCGGATCCTGTCTCTGTAGGCATAGAGCACTGCTTGGTCTAGTCTTTTTATAAGATCAAGGCTTTAATCTCAGTTTCAATTTCCTCCATAAAATTTGTATGCAAATATTTTCCTAGCTCACAGACCTATTATGAATGAGATTGCCCTCTGGGCGGTGGCCATTCAGCTTGGCTGCCTTTACTATAGACTTTACTGGTTGGCATCAGAGTTGCTTTGCGTGTACAGACCCATCTGCAGCTGTAGCAGCAATTTTTTCCCCAGCTTTGCCAGGTATTTTTGCATTTCAGAGGTGGCAACCTATTTGTAGGGCTTTGTTCGTTAAGGTACTTAGAATACATACATAGGTCATTTATTCACGGCATCACTGAAGCTGAGCTGAAACTCAGAAACATATTTCTTTCCTCCTCCCCTGCACCAAAGAGGAAACACTTTCTGAACAGCCTTTTCAGTCCCTAGTTGCTTCTCTGTTGGTTAATATACACAGAGGGGTTTCATTTTTCTGCTCTACCTGACAAGATCAACCCCTCTGTCCTGAAATAAGTTACTCTTAACTCATACATCATCTCCCCAAACTGACTGTTAATTTAAAGAGCCAAAATAAGCGGGCTTTGCATTAAGGTTCTATTTATGAGTAACTGATAAAGGACTAATAAATGGTTAATAGATGTTGTAATAATTTGTTAATTGAGTATTATAGAGTCCAACAGTTTAACTGGTTTCAAATAACCATGGCTTAAAACTGTCTATTATTCTTTCTACTTGTGTCCTTAGTAGACACATTTAATTTAAGCCATAATAGATAACTCTGGTGACAGTGATATGTGTATATATGTAGTTACTCCTCTTAGTGCCTCAAATATGGAACTTCGCAACCCCAAATATTTTAAAACAACAACACACACACAAAAAATCAAACTAAAATATTATGAAGCTAGTGGAGTTTTGTGGAAACTTTCCCCCATACCTTTTAGCTCAGATGGTAGTGAGGCATTTTTGAGAACAGGCGATTTGTGGCTTCTCACACCAAATATAAAAAGTGCATTTTCTATGTGAGGCTTTGCAACTCCTAAGGGTTTCTCTGAGAGCTGTGTCACTCCTTTAGTGACAAACTTCTGAAGGCTCCAGAGAATCACACCAGCTGCACCCTCTTTATCTGCTAGATATCCAAGTGTACTTTTGGTTGATAAATATAAACTATAAAAAAGTAATTTTAACAAATGTCCCCCTCCTCTCCACCTTTTTCTTTTCCATAGCAGCTTTGTTATAGGAACGAAGCTCTGAAACTTCTCCATGCCTATCAGGGGAGACTGAGTTGGTGATGGGGCAGAACAATATATTTCCTGAACAGAACTAATACCAATGGATATCTGATCACACAAATGTCTTCTATGTCCCAGCTCCAATGCCCCCATGAGTTTTACTGTACCAGAGATGCTTCTGCTGCTCTGTATTTCCTACATCTGGGTTTTTACTGTGCTGCGCCATTTTACCCAAGCAATGCAAATGAGCCATATGACATTAAACAATCTCATCCACACTTTTTCACCTATGAGAAAGAGCTGAGGCTAAATTCTGATCCTCTCTGCGAGTAGCGAGTATCGCCACTTAAGCCAGCATGATGCCACTATGGTCATGGAGATGAGACCTTGGGGTGATTTTGACAGAAACAGAGCAGGAGAGACCCAAAGTTACGCAGTAAAGGTGTCACACCTCTGTTCCAGGAAATTATCCACTGTTGATGAACTATAACCAACTAGCATTCACTCACTATTGCAGATTTTCAGTAACTGAATGCTAACATTTATTCCTATCTTACTAGTGAAATGGTTCATTAATAGCAACAGTGACGCTGGGACACTGGGGCAATCATGGTAGTGTTCTGCAAAAACATCTAGGAAAGCGCCTCAGCACGGCCCATACCAGCATAATCGATGGAGAGTAATTTCTATGACAAAAAAAAGACAACTGCTCTATTTTAAGGCCATTCCTATAATTTGCTTCATTCCAATCAGGAGAGAAGTTTATGTTAAATAAATGCTCACTTTCTTCACTTCCCTCTTCACATCAGTCACTGTCAGCTTGATACAGAAAATATGGCTGTTAATAGCTTGCAGTGGAACAAACATTTGCATAACTGTTACCTCAGAGCCCATAACTCCAAGCTAATTGGCTGATGGTGATTAAAATGATTAAGTGGCTGTAATTTATATGATTAACCAATTAAGCCATTCTCTTGTGATTGGCCCAGGGTAGGCTCTGGGATGTGAGCTTGTTTCCCAGCATGCATGCCGGCAGTGCACGGTATTAAATATTCTTTTAAATACTTGCTGTTGTTCCTGCCAACAGCACTCAAGGTGCTTTAAAGGTAGTTTAATTACTCCATATCATTTGTGTAGCACAGAGAGTCATAAGTTGAAGGCAACCCATGAATTATTAACAAAATAAATCTAGCACCGGCTAGGATAACACAGAATTACTGAAGGCAGTAAATAGGACAGTGAATGTGATCATCCAGAACTGATGGATGACTGACTGGTGTAAATGCAGAAAATATCACTGCCTTGAACAGAAGTTATGCTGATTTACCCCAGCGTGACATCCAGATTTTGATCCTTGGAAACTGAAAGTCCACCAGCAGGTCTGAAAAAAGGGTAGAGGAAAATAATTGCAATTCCTTCTAGGTAAAAGAAGCGAACTGACTTGGTTAATTTGTAACTGCTTCCATTAGAAATGCATTTGCCAAGGGAGTGAATGTTATTTGAGTGAGCTCTGGTTCTTGGAGGAACTAGGCAGGTGGGCAGGAAGTAATAATTAAGCATATTCTTTGTTAATCTCCTGCTAGGTACACTGAAGGGAAAACTTGCTGTGGTTTCATCCCCCTCTTTCCTTCCCCCTCCCACCTTCCTGTGGGTTGCTGTTGCGAAACAAGGGACTGCTGCGTTTCCAGCTTTTTCCCCTCTCACCTCCTACCAGCAGACAGTTTAATTCCATGCTTCCTGAGGCTAAACACATCACCTTCGTCCACATTACTTTCAATTTCAGCTGCTGTGTGTCCTGAAACCTTACATTCATTGCCAGTTAGCCTGGACTATCAGTGCTGATGCTACAGCATGGTAGTCTTTCAACCGATGAGAGTAATACGCTTTTCTTTACCTCATAACAGACTGCAATTTCCCTTGTGTTTTCACATCTTTCTGGTTATTAAATGTCAACATAATGCAGATTGCTAGTATTTTACTATCACATGGGTTAACTGGTTCCATGTGCAGTTTTGTCCCAAACGGTCGCTTTGGCAAATGGGCAAACATTACACTTTGTTGTGTTGCTACTGCTGCTGCTTAACTGTATTAAGCATCATTGTGATGCTGACTGGGAATTCCCAGTGCTTCAGTGGATGGTTTCTTAAGGTACAGGATTGTATTTTTAGGGTAACAAAGTTTGAGAAGTCGATTGTTTCACAAAGGATATCAAAATCTGAACAACTGCTTTTGATCGGAGTGTTTTGTTCAAAAAGGCTTTGGCAGGATGGCTTTAGCGTCAGAATGTCTGTTTTACAGTACGCTGCAGAAAAATTAAATAAATTGCCAGTACTCCCATGCTGAGCCTATGGTGGAGCCAGAAATTCATTCCCTGGCTTTGTGTCTGCTGGATGCCATTGTCTCCGAATTGCTCACAGAAATTGCACAGCAGAGCTCTAGGGATGTCTGTGAAACTGCTCATGAAGCTTTAGTCCTGAAGTTTGTGTACATGAGTATCCGTCTGACTGTCTGTCTATCACATTACTGATATGCCACAAACATTTTAGACTTGACCCTGGGAAGTGTCGTGAAAGCTTCAGCTCCCACCCAAGTAAATAGCTATAACTTAACCAGAAAGGAGAGCAGTAGTTAAGGCTGAGGCTGGGGCGCAGGAGATGCTGCCTCAGACTCTGTGCGTGACCTTGGCCCGTCACCTCACCCCTCTTTGCATCGGTTCCCAGTTGTCAGAGGGAGGAATCGCGCTTTCATCACTCCTAGCATAGCTTGAGGACAAGGCCATTAATATACATAATGCACTCACATAGTACCAGGATGACCTCCATGGAAAAGCTTATAAATAAACATAAATAAGGACCTGATGAGTAAAAGGCTGGGTCCTGCCCAGGCTTCAGTGAGACTTAAAAAGACCACACAGAAAATGCATCTTAAAATAGACTATTTGAAGGTCATAGCCTCCTACCCTTACCTGTCAAGACCTGAGGCTTTGCCTGTGAAGTGATGGCACTGCTGATGACATCAGCACTCTCCATGCAGGTTTTGGCAGGTATTAGCCATTCGTTTCACCTTTGCTACTGTTCACCCAGGAATTTCTTTGGAGTCATGACTCGCTGTGTGCTTTTGTGGCAACT